>NC_089782.1:22808121-22810621 GCF_040412425.1 Macrobrachium rosenbergii
GAGGGACAACTGTTCGCCAAGTCGAAAAAATAATAAATAAAAAGCAATCGAGTTTTCTGTACAGCGTATAATCAGGCACCGAGAAATAGAATCTGTCTTCGTGGTCTCGATATAATGCTGTATGAGCCGCGGCCATGAATTTTCAGCCGGCTCGGTGGTGGCCACAACATATCGTTGCCAGACGCCACGATCGCCAGCTAACTTTCAGCATACAAATAAAATAAAAACTACTGAGGCTAGAGGGCTGCAATTTGGTATGTTTGATGATTGGAGGTGGATGATCAACATACCAATTTGCAGCCCTCTATCTCAATAACGATAATATGAGAGCGGACGGACAGGCAAGCCCATCTCAATAGTCTTCTTTTACAGAACACTATAAAGAAAAAAAAATAAATGTAAAGTAATTACATTATTGACACATTCAAGCTGAAAATGGTAGAATCAGTCATTCCTAGTAACTCTTGGTCCTTTTTGGCTTTCGGCCTCTTTATAATCAACTGCTGCTTCTCCCAGACTGCTAAAGTTCGTTGCAAGTTCCATGAACATTTACTTTTTATTAACACACCGCTGAACTGTCCCTTTTAACCGGGATTGGGACCGATGTAGGTGGTACAGATCAAGGTCTAGAGAGACATTCTTCAGACCTTGGTTCAGATCACATTCTAGGCTGGAATTACACCAGAGCGATCTAGATCTAGGTTGAAATCACCATTGACAGAAATAAACCTAGGTTCAAAATACTCCATCTGGCTTCACAGCACTTCCCTTTAAGAATAAGAATCGCTCGCTACTTCAGCTTTCCATCAATTTTCCTCATTCCTGACTGATATATATATGTAGTGAAGTCATATATAAGACTTGGAATCTTGCCTTCTTGTTATAAAAAAAAATTTCGAGAAATACAGGCATATTTATTATTAAATGAACAAGAGGACTGATGAAGGCATATACTGTAGGTATAGGCTTAAAAAAACAGAACAGTTTTACAAGCAAAGTTTCCGAAAACTACCTTGAAAGTAAATTTGTATACCCAACAATGATTAATTCATAATTTTTAATAACATACTGCTTGGAAAATATTGGCACATCATTGCACGTCAGCCCTCAAGAATGGCAACCCCTGGAAAGTCAAATAAGTGCTTAAAGAAAATTCACTGCCACTAAACTAGATTTATAGCAGCCAGAAGGAAGATTCCCCTGACGTCAGCAGAAGCATTGTCTGCTGATGATGGCAACTGCCTCTTCCACGCATCATCAAAGAAGGTAAGAAGGACTGAGAACTGCTCACCAGTCAGCAATATAAGACTCACATAAAGCTATTCAGGTCAGCATGACAATGGTTGAATGCGAGAATTGGAATTGGAATATAGAAATTAGGCCAAAGGCCAAGCGCTGGGACCTATGAGGTCATTCAGAGCTGAAAGGAAAATTGAGAGCCAATGGTTACAAGATGTAGCGGGAGGAAAACGTCGCAGCTGCACTATGAAACAACTGTTAGAAGTGGGTGGAAAGTAAGATGGAAGAAAGAATATGAATGAAGGTACAGCAAAAGGAATGAAATGGGCTGCAGCTATGGGCCGAAGGGATGCTGCAAAGGACCTTAAGTAATGCCTACAGTGCACCGCACGTGAGGTGCACTGACAGCACTAACCCCCCTACGGAGAGGAACAACAGCCGTATGGCCATTTAGGGCTGTTTTGAGTCCTGGATTCAAAAGATTTTGCAGCAGCTTCCTTGCTTAATACGCCCACGTGAACCACACCGAAGACCCATATAGCTGCAGCAGGTGAGGTGATTGCCATGTGAACCTGAGTGTGTGGTCCTACGAAGAAGGTCAGGTCTAACCTCCTTGGGTTCTACCAGTGACGTATCATCGGTGCTAAATGTATTTCACAAACTATCATGAACACTCCAGCAGGGTTGTTAGTGTATGTGAATGTCTCTTAAGAACTACGATATTGTAAAAGGAATCGTTAATGTTGTCCTAACATATGCATGAAAATATTATTCTGTTAATCAACCTTTTTCATATAAAGATGGTAGGCCAAAGCTAACATTACAATATCCTTATATACTGGATGTATCAAACCTCATTTAGTAATAAAAAAAACTTTAAAGAATGACACACAGATGGAATGCAGAAAACTTGATCAAGAAGTGATTTGAACCTGGTTCAAACCACTCCTGAGTGACCTCAGCTTAGGTTAAAATCAATCAAGTCATTAAACTAGGTTCAAATGACTTTAGAGTGGTATTTCAAAGGAGTGGTTGGACCTGCTACACCAGAACGATTAACTCCATTAATACTCTTGGTAAAACGCAAACCTCTGTAGTGTATAAATTACCATAATAAAGAGTATAAATTCTCACGAGTGTATAAATCCGTACGGTAAAGCGAATAAATTCTATAATTAATTATTACATACGGGAAGATAAATTCTCATTGAAGTGTGTAAATTCTCATAGAAGGAGGTATAAAGATTTTAATCATCTTTAT
>NC_089782.1:22815621-22820621 GCF_040412425.1 Macrobrachium rosenbergii
TTTTGACCCATTTCCAACTAAGATTCTACATCGTATGAATAGCATCAAGGTCTTCATTATTAGTAGAAAAAGTACTCGTTATTTTTATGAGGTTTCCATAATAATAATTAAAGAGACAATCATGACAAAGTTTGAAAAACACCATCTGAATTATTCAGCTCATTTACGTTAACAAAACTGCAAATCTATTCTCAAGTTTTCCTGAATTATTTAACCCTGCTTTTTATATATATAATATTTCTTCATTACTTAAAATGGGTAATTCCTTTGTTACAATTTTAATGTTAGACTCTTATGTTATATAATTCATTAGAAATAATTATTTTTTTCAAATAAAATGAAAGAACTCTGGTCTGTTTCATCGGGCAACCGCTAAATAAAGATCACCCATACTAAAAACAATGCCCAATAAATATTGCGCAAGAAATACATTACTTTGAAACTGCTAGAAAAGAGTAAAAATTTTCGTTGTCAAGGATTTAGCGTAAGTCGATGAAATATGGAGATAAATCACGAAGACAAAGTCAGAGAAAACTAACTTGCTTATAGCACAGTGACAAAACCCAAATTTTGGGCACGAACAAGTCAGATAAAAATATAGAATTTGCAGAAAAAAATATATTTAAGAACCCTGGTGTAAAATGAACTTGCTATGATTAAAGTCCATTAGCAGGACCACTTATTTAGAAACTAATTAATGATTAAAAGCTGATTTTGAATTGTCGTATCAGGTCATCGGCACCATCATCATAAGACGACTTCTCGAGAGAGTGTTAAACGCAAGTGCGTGCCCGCGCGCCAGCGTGCATTGCAAGGGAAGCAAAGGCCCCAGTGATACTAAAGAAAAGAAAGGTATTCCATGGGGCACGTTCTTGAAACACCTGATAGTGATGTCTTGGGTATTTGCGCCCCTGGAGTCATAGCTGCCACGCCCCTTTGATCAATATTGACATTGTCTAAAATGGGGGTGTGAGGAATGGGGGTCTTAGATAGAGAGGAAGGTGGGGGTAAGGGTGGGGGAGAGAGAAGCAATGTAGGTGTAAAAAAGGGTGGGTATGTAGGTGTCTTTACGGGCATGAGAGAGAGAGAGAGAGAGAGAGAGAGAGAGAGAGAGAGAGAGAGAGAGAGAGAGAGATTCAAAGGATAGGTCCCTCATATTCTTAATGGCAAATGGGTGTACACAGGGACGGACAGAGCTTCAAATTGCAGATTGCACACATCCCTAATGGTTAATAAGTGTTTGAGAGAGAGAGAGAGAGAGAGAGAGAGAGAGAGAGAGAGAGAGACTCGAAGGGTGGACCGGTAATTTCATAATGGTATGTGTACACACATACAAACAAACACACACACATAAGGAGAGAATTTAAACTTGTACATTGGTCAAATCCAAGATTGTAAATAGGCATTTTACTGAGAGAGAGAGAGAGAGAGAGAGAGAGAGAGAGAGAGAGTTAAAATACTTTATTATTCCAGTGAGAGAGTGACAGTTAAGTTCAAATGATAGGTCACTCTATCGTCTAATGATGAAGGGATGAGAGAGAGAGAGAGAGAGAGGCGCGATTATGGCCGTGCAGGATTAAGAAAGAGATCAGTGGGTACATTACTCTTAGCTCCTAGTTTCCATACCCTCAGAGGAAGGGGACGAAGGGGACGAAAATCCTCCTCCCCATCCCCCTCCCCCTCCTACTTCTTGGGTGAGAGGAGAGGGGAATGGGGGAGGGGGGGTAAGGTGGGAAACAAACACTGGAACGCATTACTATGGCATGGTCTGGTCTCCAAGCAACCAAGTAGAGTTTAGAAAGGCCATGCATAAGGTGGCCGCCACTTAAAACTAAAATTTCTCTCTCACTCTCTCTCTCTCTCTCTCATACCCCTTAACCATCAGGGCTATGGACGATCTTTTGTTCGAATCTTATGCCACCCTCCCCCCTCTCTCTCTCTCTCTCTCTCTCTCTCTCATCCTTCATCATCAGCCGTATGAGTGACCTATCATTTTGAACTTTACCATCCCGTCATCTCCTCTCTCTCTCTCTCTCTCTCTCTCTCTCTCTCTCTCAACATCCCTTCATCATCAGCCGTATGAGTGACCTATCATTTGAACTTACCCATCCCCGTCTCTCTCTCTCTCTCTCTCTCTCTCTCTCTCTCCTCCTCTGCTTCTTCTTCTTCATTAGCCGTATGAGTGACCTATCATTTGAACTTTGACTACCTCTCTCTCTCTCTCTCTCTCTCTCTCTCTCTCTCTCTCTCTCTCTCTCTCTCTCTCTCTCATACCTCTTACCGTCAACAGAAAGAAAGCCTTTTCATCTGAATCCTTCTCCCTTTCAAAAAAAAAAAAACTAATTCCATCTGTGCTATGAAGATGAGAGACAGAGAGAGAGGAAGGAGGAGGAGGGGGAGGAGGAGGAGGAGGAAAAGAAGCAATCTGTGAACGTCATCTTTGTCAACAATAAGACAAATTTCATGCTGGGTCCATTGACTTAGAAGGTAATGTGTTTTGAAGTGGGCTGGGTCCACCAGGAGCGTCCAGCCGAATCTTCGGGGTCCCGACTAATGAACCGCATCGCAGCAGTAAACACCACAGTCGATATTGCCCATGCGATGCAGTGCAATGCAAAGCGGTTAATTGAGCCTGGCAAGCACTTGCCTGCTTTGAGAGAGAGAGAAGAGAGAGAGAGAGAGAGAGACTCGAAGGATGGACCGTTGATTTTCATAAAGGTAAAAGTGTGTACACACATACCAACGTACACATACTCATATGGATGGGACTTCAAATTGTCCATTGCTCAAATCCACGATTGTAAATAGGCATTCTATTGTGTGTGTGTGTTTGTGAGAGAGAGTGTGTGTGTGTGTGTGAGTGTGTGTTTGTGAGAGAGAAGTATCCATATCGAATATATTTTAACAGCAAAGTATGAGGACAATTTTCATTTAGCAAGAGCCCACAAAAGTTAGCTCGAATTATAAGTATTCATTTACGCATTTCTAAATCTACGAGTAATTCATAATCCTATAACTGACTAAACATGTGTCCGTGTGCTTGCAGATTATTTTCCAAGAACAAAGCAGTTGCGAAATTTGAATGAAAGAATGCGGACATTGATGAACTATCTACGTATTATGTGGAATAAGGGGCGGGGGGGGAAGCGAAATATTTTCAAGTTACAACGAAGTAGTTACTGAGGTGGTGTATCCTGTTCAGAGCATCATGATTCAGCAATTATGAGTCTGGACTTGGCAAAGCGGCAATGATTTTTGCATAGCTCTCCTCTACAGGCACCTTTTAATCGAAACGGTTCACTGATGGAAGTCAAATAAACCCACATTTATTTTCAAAACTGATCATACGTTACTCATATCGACCTGAATGTTGTATCAATCAATATCTGTTGGAGCCTAGGCGTTTCTTGGCTCACCACCTCGGCGAGACTTTTTCAGAGGTCAATTCTCTTTTCCTCAATGTGAACCCTCTGTCTCATGTTTAAGGTGACCTCTTTGTGACCTCTGTTTCCGTGTAGGCAAAACCATTCTGTATCCATTTACCAATGACCTCCTGGAAATGCCTGTCTCCTGTAGATGGTGGCCCGTTTGTCGTCTGTTTAGTGACATCCCTCTCTCCTGTCACTGGATATTTTATTTCGACCAGTGCTGTTATCATTTTCTTGCCTTTTTCCATACGTTCTTTGCCCTTTTCCTTCCCCTTTCTTTTCCTTTTTCATATTCCTTCTTTTCCTCTTCTTTAACTTCTCATTTCATATCCCTTCTTTTCTTCGCCCTTATTAAAATTTTTCTACACCCTTCTTTTCCATTTTTCTCTACCTTCTTTTCTTTTTCTACTTCCTTCTTTACCTCTTCCCTACAATTTTTTCTCACTTTCCCTCTACCCCTTTTTCCATTTTTTTTCTCTACCCTTTCTACCCTTGCTTTCCTTTGCCCTGTACCTTTCTTTACTGTCTCCTGTCCTCTTCTTTTTCTTCCTATACTTCTTTTCCCTTTCCGTTTAGCAATCTTTTCCTTTTCTCCTCCATTCCAAGTCTTTTTTTATATCTCTACTCTTAATTCTTCCTCTACTCATCTACTCTTTTTTTCCTCAGCCTCTCATGATTTTTCCCTCCATCTCACTCATCCTCACCCTCACCCTCACCCTTTTCCTCTTTCTCCTCCGTTCCACATTTTTTACTATTCTTTCTTGTCCTTTTTCATCTACCCATTTTCTTCTTTTTCCTCAAGGTCTCTCGACCCAACCCCAACCCAACCTCAACCTCTCCTTTTCCATTTTTCCCTCCGGTCTACTCTTTTTCCTATCCCTTCTTTTCCTTTTTTCTCTACACATTTTCTCCCTTTTTCTCAAGGTCTCTCGACCTTTTCATCCTGCCACCCACCCATCCTCACCTTCATCCTCTTCATTTTCTTCTCCGTTCCACTCTTTTTGTTATCCCTTGTTTCCCTTTTTCCTCAACTTCTCTCGACTTTTTCCTCAACCTCTCTCGACTTTTTCATCCCACCCACCCTACCTCATCTTCATCACTTTCCCTTTTCTCCTCCCATCCCTTCTTTTCCCTCCCCTCCACCATTCTCACCCTTATCCTTTTCCCTTTTCCTTCACCCCCTTCTTCTCCTTTTCCTCTACCCATTTTCTCCTTTTTCCTCAACCTCTCTCGACCTCTTCATCCTCCCACCCCACCACCCTTTCCTCCTTTCCAACGGGTCTGCAACAGGTAAGAGAACCGGGTCGCATGTCACATCAGCATCTGGGCACTTGAAGAAAAGGGGAACTCCTTCAGCAGAAACGCCCCACAACCTCCCACCCCCCCGCCGTTCCTAATGACCGCTTGCATCTGTGACCCGGAGAGATCCGCCCTGCCAAGAGAGAGCAAAAGGCACCAAATTGGATCGGGGGGAAAAATCAACATTGCAGGAATTAGCAATCAACATTCCTTCAGGTGCCTGGAGAAGTCGACGTTACAGCGAGCGGGTCCGAAGAAGGAAGGAAAAAGCAA
>NC_089782.1:22823121-22870621 GCF_040412425.1 Macrobrachium rosenbergii
TATACCGAGACCACCGGAAGATAGATCTATTTTCAGTGGCCTTGATTATACGCTGTAGCGGCTATACAGAAAACTCGATTGCGCCAAAGAACCTTCGGCGCATTTTTTACTTGTTTGCAATCGTTATCAAATCCACAACAACAATAATTATTATAATCTTTAACTGCCACTTTTTATTTAAGCATTCAACGAATCATCAAATCCCTTTAGACAATTCAACAGTTACAGGTATCTTCACCAACTGAAAGAAACCATATAAATAACACCCATGACTGTAAACCAGAAAACAAATATTGAAAATTTAGTTACAAATGGAAAACTTGCTGAGAGAGAGAGAGAGAGAGAGACGAGATCCTTCAGGGTCAAAGATGTTGAACCAAGGAGACCTGGAGGGAATCGGTCTACTAAAAAAGGGGGTTCCTTAACTTTAACGACTTGCGTCAATTGCGCTATCAAGTGCCCACGACCAGCAATCATGGGATGGAACCCACGGGCCTCGCCTTCCCCGACCCTTCTCAGCCCTTCGGTAAGTCCCTAGTTATCCTGGTTAGTCCCTAGTCAGCCCTTCAGTAAGTCCCTAGTCAGCCCTTCGTTAAGTCCCTAGTCAGCCCTTTGGTGGTCCCTAGTCAGCCCTTTGTTTAGTCCCAAGTTAGCCCTTCGGTAAGTCCCTAGTCAGCCCTTCGGTAAGTCCCAAGTCAGCCCTTTCCTAAGGCCGTAGTCAGCCCTTTGGTAAGTCGCAATTCAGCCCTTTGGTAAGTCCCAAGTCAGCCCTTTGATGAGTCCCTACTCAGCCCTTTGGTAAGCCCCTAGTCAGCCCTTTGGTAAGTCGCAAGTCAGTCCCTCGGTAAGTCCCAAGCCCAAGTCAGCCCTTTGGTAAGAACCGAGTCAGCCCTTCGGTAAGTCCCAAGTCAGCCCTCTGGTAAGTACCTGCAACCCTAATATATATTGTAGCCATCAAGAGAAACGCAGCAGGAATCTTCCCGGCGGCTACGGCCTACAGGAGGCAGTCTCTGTAGAGACGTGTTTGCATCTACAGGAGCAGCTATCTGCAAAAACAAACATCTCTCTCAAATATAAGCCTACAGAAGGTGCTAAAAATAAATAACTCTTTCCCCTCGTTACATTTTGCTCTTAACAAGGCGATATCACTGAAGAAGTCTTTGATGAAGATAAGGGTGAAAATGTGCTATCACTAATGATACCTATGACATACTTACAAATCTTCTGACGTCGAGGGAGGCTCTCAGGATAATCGCCTTCTATGCGATTTTGCCAAGAGAAGGTTCTGCTAGCAAAGGCGCCTTAGGTAATGCACCGAACAGTAAATTAGAATGAAAAGGCCATCGGGGAAGGCAACCTAATACCCTGACACAGCCCAGCCCAGAATGAAACAAGAGAAAGGGATAAATGCGCCGTAGCCTCAAAGGAAGTGACAGACCCTCTTCTTTCAGGATGTATGACTGTAATAAGTCACTGAACAAGGAAGCGAGATGTGAAATCCAAAGCTCAGCAGAAATAAACAAAAAAAATGTACCGAAGAAACACTTCGGCACAATCGAGTTTTCTGTACAGTGTATAATGCTATATGAAACTCTCAGCCAGGGCCCATGAAACTTTCAGCCACGGCCCGGTGGTGGCCAGTGTTGTTGGCACCCATCTATAGCGGTGCCAGACGCACGATCATGGCTAACTTTAACCTTAAATAAAATAAAAACTACTGAGGCTAGAGGGCTGCAATTTGGTGTTTGATAATTGGAGGGTGGATGATCAACATACCAATTTGCAGCCCTCTAGCCTCAGTGTTTATACGATCTGAGGGCGGACGGACAGACAAATAGCCTTCTCAATAGCTTTCTTTTACAGAAAACTAAAAGTGGGAGGAAAGACGCCATCGGTGAACAGTGGCTTAAGGTAGGGTCCATCTGGAGCTTGGAGGTCCACACCAGACCTCTCATACCCTTTGACAATTTACCACAATTACGGGTCGCCTTTGCCGACGGGACAGTGTTGGCAGTCAGAACTGAGCGATATGGGTCACAACGAGACCTTAAATATCAGCCGACTTAATAAGTTAGCCACGCTGAAAGAAACTCAAGTCCTGTTATTTTCTAGGCTGAATGTAGATTTAAATGTGTTACGTCTAACTTACGGTTAAAAAGAAGATGAAAATTACATTCAGCTTAATTTAAAGTGGAAAGACATTCTAAATATCATTTCGCTTAATTGAATTCACATGGAATCCAGTTTCATACTCGGCTAATTAAAGCATCCACTTCCCAAACATTAACGACAGCAATTCCACCATTACCTAAAGCTACGGACGTTGCAAGACGATTTAATGTCGTCACGAAAATCCCGTCGGCAATAAATCACCGAGAATCTCCACCCACCGAATGAAAGAAAATCACCTTAAAACGTTCAATTAACGACGAAGCAGGACAATCAAACTCGTATAAAGGGGCGAACGCAAAAACCGACATATCTCTCCCCTCCATTAGGCTGAGGGCCGACTTTGAGAGACCCTCATCATCATCATCATCATCCGCTTTTTGAATCGCGAAGTTATTTAGGAGGTGAGAGGCATTTATTTGCCCAGGCAAATGCCACTTTGAGTTGATTAACCGTCCCAAACCCCGTCGTTGGGAGCTGCTAATGACATACTTCTTTCGCACTTGATGTCACGATCCACAAGGCGGGGGAACCGGGTGGGAGGAGTCTCGGGGATTCCTGGCTGGTCGGGGGTGGGACCTCTGCGCTGCAGCCTCGGGTGATCGATAACTTTTTGTTTTTCCGGGTCTTTTTTTCGGTCATTTTTCTTTCGCCCAGGCTTGCTTTGGGACGAGCATTAGCAAATACGACTCATTTGCGTTTTTTTCGACGCTGACTAGCACGTCGCATAAAATCAAGATGTTTGGTAACATTTGATAAACGGTCAAACAAATGTTGATGCTTTGACAAATTAACTGTTTGGCAACGTTCCATATGCAGAGTCGTCTTATGACACGTATGTTGATGAACAAGTTTTCTTTATAATTACTGGGTTTCATATATTTCTCCTAAATCAGTCATCTAAGAAGTTAGATAAAAACAAAAAAAAATAAATTGGAAATAAAACTACTGAAGCATAACTACGCCCCCACTACAAAATATTATTTTCCGTCGAATTAAAATTGCCTTCTTGAGATGTTTTAACAATAGCAAATATTGAAAAAATATCTGAATAAGAATTTCACAAATTTTGACTCAACATTTTTCCTAATGGAATCATTCGGATATTATTTGCACACCTCTTCCTGATACAATATCAATTCAGAATCGAACAGGAATATAAGATCTAGACCAAAAGCCAAAAGAAAATTGAGAGTACAGGAGGTTTGAAAGGTGTAACAGGAGGAAAACCTCGCAATTGCACTACGAAACAATTGTTTGGAGAGGGTGGAAAGAAAGATGGAAGAGAATATGAAAGGAATGAAAGGAGTTGCAGCTAGGGGTCGAAGGAACGCTGCGAAGAACCTTAAGTAATGCCTACAGTGTACCGCATGAAGTGAACTGATGGCGCTCCCCCCAACGGGAAATACCAAATATAGAAATTGATCTTATTACGATATTTTGTAAAGGACATGATGCTTCCCTAACCTAAGCAACCTTCAAGGATTTGGTCCAGAGATTTGTTTTTATCCTTTCCTGCTATAAAGTGACCTTGAAAAAGGTCATGATACACCTTTCCTCCTCCTCCGTTAAACTTGACCTTGTCGAAGTGACCCTGATTCAGGGTCACTACACAAGTCTTTTTAGCTAACCCTCGTGTCAAGAAGGAACATCGACTGTTAATCCCTTACATGCGGACGGACAGACAGACAAATTGACTATTGTAAAGTTCTCTGAAGTACTTTGGCTAGAATAATAATAATAATAATAATAATAATAATAATAATAATAATAATAATAATAATAATAATAATAACAAATGTCATAAGTGTAACAATAATGATCTAAGCAAGCCAAATATTAGCTTGGTTAGGAATGTCACGTAAAAAAGGAAACTGAATAAATGGAAACTTCGGCATCGATGATTTGAATCGTTGGTGTGATTTTATTCATAATTCTGTTTAGATTTTGAGTTAATGGCATCCTTATTTGTTAGCTGATCCTGTTCACTGTGGGTTTCAACTTTAGTTGTTTTTTTTACGAGCTTTGATCATTTCTTACCTAATTATTTAACTTTCCTTTCCTTTGCCTTTTCTTTCTTGTGCCCTTCTCAAATAGATTGGTATATCTTGCCTGTTATATCCACAGTTTGCTTTTCAAATTTAAAAGACTTTAAATATAACCTTTTTGCGGTCCACCATGGAATTACATTTACCTTCCAAACTATGCTAGTTTCAGTCCTCCCCCTCTATCAGTTTCAATGCTCCCCCTCTATCACTAAGTTTCAATCTTCCCTCTGTCACATAGTTTCAATCTTCCCTCTATCACATAGTTTCAATCTCCCCTCTATCACACAGTTTCAATCTTACCTCCATCACTTACTTTCAGTCCTTCCCCTCTACTACTCAGTTTCAATCCTCCCCCTCTATCACTTAGTTTCAATCCTCCCCCTCCATCACTTAGTTTCAATCTTCCCTCTATAACTTAGTTTCAATCCTCCCCCCTCTATCACATAGTTTCAATCCTTCCCCTCTATCCCCATAGTTTCAATCCTCCCCTCTATCACATAGTTTCAATCTTCCCTCTATCACATAGTTTCAATCCTCCACCTCTATCAATTAGTTTCAATCCTTCCCCCTCTATCACTTAGCTTCAATCCTCCCCTCTATCACTTAGTTTCAATCCTCTCCCTCCATCACTTAGTTTCAATCCTCCCCCTCTATCAATTAGTTTCAATCCTCCCCTCTATCACTTAGTTTCAATCCCTCCCCTCCATCACTTAGTTTCAATCTTCCCCTCCATCACTTAGTTTCAATCTTCCCCTCTTTCACTTAGTTTCAATCCCCCTCTTTCCTTAGTTTCAATCCCTCCTCTATCAGTTTCAATCCTTCACCTCCATCACTTAGTTTCAATCCTCCCCTCCATCACTTAGTTTTAATCCTATCCCTCTTTCATAGTTTCAATCCTCCCCATCCATCATAGTTTCAATCCTCCCTCCATCACTGGTTTTATTCCTCCCCCTCCATCCTTAGTTTTAATCCTCCCCCTCCATCTTACTTTCAATCCTCCCCCTTCATCTTAGTTTCAATCCTCCCCTCCATCATAGTTTAATCCTCCCCCTTCATCCTTAGTTTCAATCCTCCCCTCCATCACTTAGTTTCAATCCTCCCCCTCCATCACTTAATTTTAATCCCCCCTCCATCACTTACTTTTAATCCTCCCCCTCCATCACTTAGTTTTAATCCTCCCTCTCCATTACTTAGTTTTAATCCTCCCTCTCCATCACTTAGTTTCAATCCTCCCCCTCCATCACTTAGTTTCAATCCTCCCCCTTCATCACTTAGTTTCAATCCTCCCCTCCATCACTTAATTTCAATCCTCCCCTCCCATCATAGTTTCAATCCTCCCCCTCCATCACTTAGTTTCAATCTACCCTCTCTTACTTAGCTTTAATTCTCCCTCTCCATCACTTAGGTTTCAATCCTCTCCCTCCATCCTTAGTTTTCAATCCTCCCCTCTATCACTTAGTTTCAATCCTCCCTCCATCATAGTTTCAATCCTCCCCTCCATCACTTAGTTTCAATCCTCCCCTCCCATCACTTAGTTTCAATCCTCCTCCCACCACTTAGTTTTAATCCTCCCCCCTATCACTTAGTTTCAATCCTCCCCCTCTATCACTTAGTTTCAATCCTCCCTCTATCACTTGGCCATGTTGAAGAATGAAATTTCCACATCTCACCTAACACAATTCTTTCCAGAAGAGGCCCATGGCACAGGCGTTAAGAAACAGGGTAGGATAAAAGAGTGGGTCCTTTTCCCCTAGGGAGTGAAAGGTCGCCTTTTGAAGGGAAGATACTCCGTAGGAATGATGTTAGCCCTAAACTGAATATTGATTTAATCGGAAAGTAAACGTTTTGTCCTCAAAAAATTTTCCAATAAATACGGCAATTTAGGTAAAATTAGACAGAACGTGCGGAACTTTCGTATAAAACTAAGGTAAACAAGCATTCATTTCTTCTCACCAGGAAATACTAAAATATACAATTAATCCTGATTTAACCTAAGCTGACCAACTCCTACTGATACAGCCATCTTGAAATGATTCTAATTCTAGATTAAAAAATCGTTTGAAATACTTTGAATCTTGCAAAGCTTGCATTACATTGCAACTATAAAGAGAATGGGTACAACCGATCTCTTTTAAATGAAGTTTCAGACTGAAGCGTCCTGTTTATAGGGGGGATTATAGGGGTGGGACAAGGGAGGGGAGGGTTTAGTGCGATGAGAGACAGGAGATGGAGGCAGGGATTTCAGCAGGGCCAAAACGAGTTGCCCCTCCCGCCTGGAATTATAAATGTGCGAATACCTCATAAACCACATGCACATACATAGTCTCACCAACAACAAACCATGGCAAATAGTGATGTATTGCAGGAACTCACTCTTAAGCCTCCGTGGGGTGATAATCATTTTGGATCGCCCTCTCGTCCAATGGAAAGATCGCCCGTTGCCAGGGCTCTCGTTCGCCCGGCTGAGCATCTCCTTCGCCAACTTACGATGAGAACTCCAGGCTTCCGATCGCCACAAAGAACACCTCACGGGAAAGCGAACCTTAGGAAGGGATGGTCGAGGGGTCAGACTCGCGAGGCGAGGGTGCCGCTAGGTGGCGAGCGCGCTCTCCGGGTATCCAAAACGTTATACATATCGACTTACGCATGTTCATATAAACTCGGCGCCTGGCTTGGGTCATTCGGCAGCGGAGGAATATATTAGCAATTACTTGTTCTCGGCTCATCTCTGCCTGGACTCCAGCGGTGGTGTGGCCTGGACGAGCCCACTGCGCAAGGCTGAACTTTTTGGGTTTGATTCTGGACGGCAGCCTGGAGGGGGATTATCAGACGAGGCGAGTGTTCCTTCAGAGTAAATGATGAAACAAGTCAGAGAGAACAATATCGTTCTCCAGAAATAATATTATGGAGTGAGAATAGGCAAAAATACGACAAAAAGAGCCAATCGCGTATAAAAACAAACATGACGAAAGTATTGTTTCTCATAAATCCACCGGCAAAAGTGTTGTTTCTCATCAAGTCATCGACACTAATGAAGATCGTGCTTTTTCTTCTTCTTTTATCTCAAGACAAGAACAAATAAGCGAACATAAACATAACAAAAACACCTAAAAAAATTAATAAAACAAAACCTTCCTATACCAGTGGCAGACAGCGGGGTTTCTTTCCTCAGAGTACTGTAAAAAAAATGAATGCTTTAACTCCTATATGTGCCTGAAAGACGGCAATGTACCCTTTTTTTATTACTATTACATTAGACAGTGTCCTTAGGAACTGTTGGGCTCAGTGTCACTACTTCTGACTCAGCCTGGAGATGTGAATAATAATAATAATAATAATAATAATAATAATAATAATAATAATGGAGACAAATTCTCAATTATGTATGGGTATTTATATTTAAAAATAAATGCGTAGATTGAAAAGAGGAATCGAACAGATTCCGGAAAGCTCTCCGTAGAGATAAATTTTGAACTATATGTACCCATACATAACAGTGGATTTGTTTCGCCATTCCAAGACTCATGCCACTATGAGTATTTTTTAATAATAATAATAATAATAATAATAATAATAATAATAATAATAATAATAATAACAACATGCTTATTTTTAAATCAAAGTTGTGTACACAATACTGAATGTGTACACAGAGGCGACAGGACAAGGACAAACTGATTTAGCAAGATCACAACAAGGGCGAACAGTCACGCAATTACCATACTGTAACGCCAGAGTGTTGTTATAAAATCAGCCAACCATAACCCCTTTAGAGTTGGTCAACTCCAACACCCGATCATTACAATCTTTCTGTATTTTCATCCAATTTTGGATTTCAAAATCTCCTCCATCTCACAGTGTTCCAGAAATCTAATGAGACAACTCTAAAACTGCGCTACGAACACACATTCAGTAGGTAATGCCTGTTTTAGTGGAGAGAGAGAGAGAGAGAGAGAGAGAGAGAGAGAGAGAGAGAGAGAGAGAGCCAGCCTTGTACCAATCACTTGTTAAACTCAGTCGTCAAGCGTCATTTGACACTGGACTGATTTATGTAACATGGCGTTACGAAGACTATGGTCATTCCCTGCCGGTTAATTTCTGCATTATTTTTTATTTTTATCTCGTCCATGTGATGCGACGTTTAGAAGATTCAAATGGAAATATATTCGTAAAAAACTTATTTCCATAACAGAGGTTTTTCGATAAGCATAAACGCAATGAAGGTTAATGCCGTGGCTACAATGAGCTGGCCTTATGCCAGCACGGGCTCTTGCTCTTCAGATCAACCTGTCATGAAAGAAAATAATAGGGTAGAAAAACGCTGTCGTTATTTTTTCTTCTTTTAAAAATGAGTGATACCCTTTAACTGCAATAAAACTTACATACTTTCTTTCACATTTTTCCTCCTATTTCTCTCTGCTTTCAGCCAGCGATATACAATTAATTATTATTATTATTATTATTATTATTATTATTATTATTATTATTATTATTATTATTGTTGTTGTTGTTTACTAGTGACAGTGGTAGTAGTACTCACAAGGTCCTATTCATATACAGCAATAAACAAGTAAAAAATGCGCCGATGTTCCTTCGGCGCAATCGAGTTTCCTGTACAGCGTATAATGCTGCATGAGCCGCGGCCCATGAAACTTTTGCTCTATAGCGTTGCCAGACGCACGATCATGGCTAACTTGAACCTTATATAAGATTAATATTACTGAGGCTAGAGGGCTGCAATATTACTGATTGGAGGGTGGATGATCAACATACCAATTTGCAGCCCTCTAGCCTCAGTAGTTTTTCAGATCTGAGGACAGACAGAAAAAGTGCAGACGGACTGGCAAAGCCATCTCAATTGTTTTCTTTTACAGAAAACCAAAAATGACATCAATTTTTTATACTCGCTTCAACGGAATAGGATGTCCATGAGAGAGAGAGAGAGAGAGAGAGAGAGAGAGAGAGAGAGAAGCCAATAAGAAAGAAGATTTTCACGCAGACGAAAGATAACACGAGAATAAATACAAAAATATCCAAAAATAAATGAACAGCCTATTTCATCCTCTTTGCATAAAAAATATACATTTGTTTTTTTAATGGGATCTAAAAGTGGCACGTATTCCAGACATCTCGTTTATTCTGTTTTTGTCTCTAGGTTTAACGAGAAACCGACCGAATAAAAAAATACATCAAAGCAAGATTTATTATGTGATTAGAGAATACCGTTGGATACATTTCAGGAATTCTATAACCATCCCCTTGACGAAAATGTGTCCACCTGGCCAATTCAAAGAATGTATGCCACGGCATTCCTTACGAGATGCCAAAAATAACGCCGCAGACTCGAAATTATCGTACCAGAACGTTCGCCATCGTAAGCAGACACCAAAAGTCGTCGTACCTCATGTTTTTCTTACGAGAGTCTCAGAGTCTCAAACTATCGTATACGATATTCGGACGCCGTTATGAATTGCGTCTGTGTGTGTGTGTGTGTGTGTGTGTGTGTGTGTGTGAGAGAGAGAGAGAGAGAGAGAGAGAGAGAGAGAAATGTGCCCTGGAAACCCATTACTAATGTACAATAAGTAATCAAAACACTTTATCTTAAAAAACTCCTTTTTTTTTATCCCTCGGTAAGAATATTCCTTATACAGTCTGGGCTTGACCAGCAGTACTACGTTAATAACATTATAACTCTTTAATCCACACACAATGTATAAACATACATATATACACACATACTTGTCTTACAATTACACTTTTATCATTTTAACCACAAATAACCGACTAATTATCGAATTCATCACACTTTGGGAATAATTTGCACCCAGATGGAACTCCACGACAAGTGTAATTTCCTTGACCAGGATTCGAACTTTAAATTCATTAATTTCTTGAAACTGAAGTTTTTTCTGATCTAAAATTGGTGCGTAAATTTCGAAGAGAGTTTTTTATTAAGATAAAATCACATGTTGCTGAATCTGAATAAAAGTTTTTTTTATTCCATTCTTGTGCCTTCTAGTTGATCGCTTTTGGTTACTTATGATAAGTTTTAATCTCATTTTTGTCTGTTTCATTATATATACAAATGAATGTTTATTTCCATTTTTGGCTTCTTTTTTCTAATCACCTGTACCTATTGTTAACAGGAAGTCCTTAGTTATAATCTGGACCTTTTTATTCTACAGCCAAGGAAATGAAGTTTGGGGCAGTATTAAGGTGACAGTGACTTAAACACCCATACATTATATTAAGTACATGTGTGTGTGCGTGATAGTAAAAAGTTAGAGTTACTCTATACTGAAGAGTTCACATTTCTGGTGCCTTTGGAACTACAAGAACATGATATTATGATCTTACGACAAAAACAACACTTGTGTGTATTATTCTAACAGAGAAAGAGGGCTTGGGGATGAGGGGGGAGTTGGGGGAGGTTGCCATGCCCCCTCGATCTGAGAACAACGAATGCCACATCAAGAATACTGTAGAATATAAAATTTAGGCCAAAGGCCAAGCGCTGGGACCTCTGAGGGCATTTAGCGCTGAAAGAGAAATTGACAGTAAGAAGGCTTGAAAGGCGTAACATGGGGAAAACCTCGCACCTGCACAACGAAACAACCGTTAGAGAGGGTAGAAAGTCAGATGGGAGAAAGAGTATATGAACGGAGGTACAGTAAAAGGAATGAAAGAGGTTGTAGCTAGGGGGCGCAGGGAAGCTGCGTAGAACCTCAAGTAATGCATACAATGCACCACCTGAGTTGCACTGACAGCACTAACTCCCCTACGGGGTAATGCCACATCAAGGAATCAGTGAAGGTGGACTGAATTCTTCCTCTTCCCTCGAGGCGAGTTCCAAAAGTCACAAGGTTCAGGTTTTCAAGCCTTTCTTGAAAACGAATGGTCTTTCTTAAAATAGAAGGTCTTTTTCAAATTACTTAACATTCTCCAAATGAAGAGTTTTTCTAAATCGTCTATTGAAACGAAGCTTCCCTTTTAAGTTCTCTCTCTCTCTCTCTCTCTCTCTCTCTCTCTCTCTCTCTCTCTCTCTCTCTCTCTCTCTCTCTCTCTCTCTCTCTCTATAAAGGGTGTTTTTAAAATGAAAGGTCTTTCTTGAGGTGAAAAGTCTAACTTGGAGTGAAGTGTCTTTCTAGAAATGAAATGTCTTATTTGAAACAAAAAGTTTTCTTCAAATAAGAGGTTTTTCTAGAAATGAGTTATTTTTAATTAGATACCTTACAGGAAATGAAGGATCTATTTTAAAATAAAAGGTCTTTTTTTAGACAAAGAGACTTTTTATAAATAAATTCCCTTTCTCGAACTGAAAGGTCATTTTTTGAAATGTAATGGCTTTCTCCAAATCACATCTTCCTTGAAATAAAAGGTTCCTATTCTAATGAAGAGAAAGATTTTATTTAAATTGTGCTTTTCGAAATAAAAATTTTTCATGGAGTTAAAGCTCTACTCTCACACGACCAAATATCTTAAAATGAGATGGTCTTTCTTTATGTAGTTTTTTGTTACAAAAAAGGTCCTTCTTGAAAAAAAAGGGTATTTCTTGACATGCACGGACGGGAAAAGAAAGGGCAATTATATCTCTTATATTAGTTCCTTGAATTTTGAAGAGGTTGATGCTTCGGAAATAACAATTCCTTGATTTCACTTGAATGTTATTCAACAAGATGAAAGATAGTTTGGTTTACGTTATTTAAACTAAAGTCTAATATTTAGGACGCACATTAATTAACTCCTTGAAACTGATTTTTTCTGATCTAAAATTTGTGCGTAAATTTCAGTTTTTTTATCAACATAAAATCACCTGTTGCTAAATTTGAATACAAAACTTTTGATCCCATTCTTGTACCTTAGTTGAACGCTTTTAGCTGCTTATGGGAAATTTTAAACTTATTTTCGTCGAGATTTGTCTCCATCGATTATTTCATTATTTAAACATGAATATTTATTTCCAATTTTGTTTCTTTTCCTAATCATCTGTACTTACTATAAGCAGGAAGTCGTTAATTATAAACTGAACCTTTCATCCAGTATTTAAGAAAACAATTTTAGGATCCCCTTTAAAATTTCATTCTTCATGTCAAATTTTTTGCCTATTTTTCTGCCTCTTAAGTAGTTATTCTGTAAAATTTTTCAGACTGTCAGAAAGACTTCTTGGTGTTTTGCTCTTTTTAAATTACTTATTTCTGCATGGCAATGAAATGCTTTTCAAAAGCTGTTTCAAGCCTCTTTTTCAAAGGATTCCTGATTTAATTTCTACTCCGAACTTTCGAAGCACTCAGTATTACATTTTAGAATGAGACTTTTATTCTTTTATTCCGTTTCTACTTTTCTAAGCAGTTTTTACTACATGGAGAGAAAGCCAATTCTCAGCTGGCTCTTCTTTTTTTTTTTTATCCCAAACCTCCATACACTTTTACGCATGGTTAGATTCCACTGGTCATTAAATCTTTCCGCTCCCCCTGATGCAATCACACCCCGGCCTGTCTCCAGACGTTACTTTCTGGACATGATTAAAAACAAACGCAGGTATTCTGGCCCGGAACGGGTGGGCCTCTTAATGTACCAGGTGGTTTTGCCTTCGGGTTACGGTAAAGAAAAGGTTCTTTCTGGGCACGATCGAAAACCAACACTGACAATTTTTGGCATAGGTGGTATGGATGGGGTATTTGAAGGTGCAGTCGACCTCGTCTACAAATGAGGGGAGATAAAAGTTCTCGCTTATCGCAAATTGCTTACAAGTTCATCGGGACCCGCTTGCTTAAGGTGGGAAGTCGGGGTCAGCGAAGTTTCCGATTTAAGAAAAATAAAGACCTGAGGAAAGCGTAGAACGGGGGGCCAGTTGCCCGGGTGAATGAGGATGGGTATACCAGTTTAGAACAAGGAAAAAAAAAGGAAAATTAAAACCTGCAAATGAGAAAGATGCAGGTGCCCTCAGTGTTTCCAAAACGACTATAGGTTACTTCTCACAACTCGAGGAGTTAGCGCCAGTTCGACTGGAAAAGGGTTTCTGCAGAAAGCACCATGAAAAACAGGCGAAAACGATATCAAATTGCTGTTTCTTGTGAAATGGTGGGCCAGACTACACAGAAATCTTTAGGTTAAGCAATGAGACTGGGGAAAATGAAGCTTCCCTTATTCCTGCAACTTTCCAACTTTTAAAAAGTCGGATATTGTGCTTTCTTCGCCGTTGCGGTCATCTACCTTTCCTTTCCCCCTCTTCCTCCTCTCGGTCTGATATAGGTAAAAACAATCCACTTCTGATGGGCATTGATGAACTAAAATCAAATCATCGTCTTATAGGAAAAGGGTCTTGACATTCAGAAAGCTTAAAGGTCCGTGTAGAACAGTCCACAACGGCTCAGCATATTTATGGAAACTGGCGTGACAGTAGCGAAACAATTTTCCAAGTACTGGTATATGGAACACCTATTAAACCATACAAATTAATGGAAAGAGGCTTATAATTTTGCGGCAGCTATCGAATAAAATGGTCAATATCTATTGACCTTAGTAGTTCACCTCACATCTCCTTGGGTCATTGATTCTCAGAAGGCTTGACAAGTCAATGATTTTTACAGCCAGTATATATAAATGAGTTTAATAATAATAATAATAATAATAATAATAATAATAATAATAATAATAATAATAATAATAATAATAATAATGGTATTCCATGAAGCCCTCGATTGGCGAAGAGTACCTTCGTTTTTTTTGGCTGAGATGAAGATGGCTTATACCACTACGGGCACCTGCCCCAAGACGGCTCGTAGACGTGGCAAGGTGCCAAAGGAATTAAAGTGCCAGGTGTGGGGTCTGCCCCACCAACATGTTGCAAAATGGCGGGACTTCGAGTACGCAAGCTATTTGGCTGAGAAAAGATGTTTATTCAGCTAACACTCCTTCAGCACTCTAGCCCCGAATAATTACCCAACCTAATCTATCTCGCGGCTCGTAATCATCCTAAATTTCGTACTGATGCTGTCATGATATATATATATATATATATATAATATATGATATATATATATATATATATATATATATATATATATATATATATATATATATCGTGTAATTGTAATAGCCACAATGCCCTCTTAATTTCTCGAATTCTTCGCGCTTCTGATTGGGGACACGGGTTCGTTTCCCGCTGCCGGACATCATAGTTTCTTCATATTTCTTGCACTTGGATCTTAAGGCTTTGTAGTCACAAGCGTATCAAAAAAAGCGCGAAGAATTCGAGAAGTTAAGAGGATATTGTGGCTATTACAATTATATATGTATCTGATAAAAACCAGTGACCAGTAGATTCTACATATATATATATATGTATGTATATACATATACACATATATATATATATATATATATATATATATATATATATATATATATATATACATACATACATACATATATATATATATATACAGAAAATACATACATTCATATTTAGAATCTAATGATCACTTTTTACTAGCTAAGAGGACACTGTGGTTATTACATACATACATACATACACACATACAGTATGTGTGTGGGTGTGAGTGTGTGCGTATGTGTGTTTGTGTGCGCGTAGGTGTGTATAAATATATACATGGGCAATCATTTTCTCAAGCAAGTCAATTACGTACTTTTACGTAAGAAATAGAGTCTTAGTTTTTTTTTTTTTTACAGAAGAAGGAACTGATTTCTTAAATAATAACGGAACAGCAAAGAATAGTTGGGCCTAAAATCAATAAGAGAGAGACAGGCTCACATCAACCTTAAGCAAGAAATTTAGAAGAGCTGAATATTATTATTATTATTATTATTATTATTATTATTATTATTATTATTATTATTATTATTATTATTATTATTGAAGAAACAAATCCACAGTTATGTATGGGTACATATATTTAAAAATAAATCTCTACACAGAGCTGTGGATTTATTTCTCCATTTGTTTCTCCATTTCAAGACTCATGCTACTCTAAGTATTTTTCAATTATTATTATCATAATCTTTATTATTACTATTACTGGGAGTACGACCCTCTCGCAATGCAGCGTCATTGCAAATAATTGCTTCCTCCACTACACTGATTTTGCAAAGGGTTTTTTTTTATATTTTCCTAATTACCTTCTTTTCATCTGGCCTAATAGGACACAGACGAAGTTTGTAGGAACTGGTTTATATTTAACATATTTCGCGTAGCTTCTAAATATAATCGATCCTTCTCCGTCGACCAATGAAAATTTAAGACGCGCAATGAGGCCAACATACACTAACTAATATACAGTACCTGTTTTGTTAGTTTTCTGCAAATAAAACTACTGTGCCGGCTTTGTCTGTCCGTCCGCACTTTATTCTGTCCGCACATTTTTTTGTCCGCCCTCAGATCTTAAAAACTACTGAGGCTAGAGGGCTGCAAATTGGTATGTTGATCATCCACCCTCCAATCATCAAACATACCAACTTCCAGCCTTCTAGCCTTAGTAATTTTTATTTTATTTAAAATTAAAGTTAGCCATAATCGTGCTTCTGGCAACGATATAGGATAGGCCACCACCGGGCCGAGGTTAAGTTTCATGGGCCGCGGTTCGCAAAGCGATATACCGGGACCACTGAAGATGAATCTATTTTTCGGTGGCCTTGATTACACGCTGGCAGCGGCTGTACAGAAAACTCGACTGCGCCGAAGAAACTTCCGAGCATTTTTTACTTGTTTAATGTATTCCTCTGTGATCATATGTAAAAATTACACGAGATGTTCGAGTAAATATATCCTAGTTCCTGCAGATTTTTCTTTATGTCCTTTGGCGGAATCTTAAGCCTAGATTAAAGGATATTATTATTATTATTATTATATTATTATTATTATTATTATTATTATTATTATTATTATTATTATTATTATTATTATTATTATTATTATTTCAAACTTGCTGTTTCAAGGGCATTTAAGCTTGTCGATAGTCTTCTCTATTCTTCATATGATATTCTTCTCTTCAGCAAGAATACAGAAGACTCTTTACAAGCTAAATGCCCTTCAAACAGTAATTATTTTAACAACATAGCCCTAAATGAGGGACTCATTATCATTATTATTATTATTATTATTATATTATTATTATTGAGCGGTCACCTCTTAGTCAGGCAGATAACCAAGTTGTTGGGGACATACTGGACAAAGCATCAAACTTTGCAGACTTGTAGATATTGCATATAGAAACAATTTTATCCCCGGAACCAATCAATCAAGCCCTTATTTGTACGCCATATTGATTTTCAAGATGGCTGCCACTGAAAAAAAATAGAATAGATAATGCAACATTTGATAGGCATGTTTTATATCAATCCATATGTTTTTGTGGCTGGTAAAATCAGTGAAACCACTTAAACTATGATCAGATGCATTTCTAATATGATATCATATGAAATTAAGCATATGCAGTAAAATCCCAAATTAATCTTAAGGAAAAAATGGGTATGGTACACAAATATCGTTCTTTATAGAATAAGGTTACATATCTTATAGCAATACAATTTTAAAGCATAATTAGTATCAAAATATATACCTGGTTTTGCTTCTAGACAAAAAATAAATAATTTTTTTATAATCAGAAAAATTCTGATCACAAAGATTAGAATCATAGTTAGAACATTTATAAAAGATAAAATATCATGAGAGCAGACCTTTCTCCTCTTGTAGGCCTATTGTAAAATAAATGAAACTGTACACCATATATCACATAAAATAAAGCGTATGTAGAAGATAAAATAAAAAAATATCTGACCAAAAAACAGGCTTATTGCTAGCAACATTCTATTAGCAAGGATATATAAATGCATAACAATACAAATTTTACAGCATAATTGTTATATATCTAGAAGAACTGAATAAATGCTCCATTTTTCTTCAAACATAAATAGAATTTTCTTTATCAGTAAAATCTAGCTACAGACTAGAGCTATAAATGAAAACTTATAAAGCTAAGATATCACAAAAATAGACCCAATTTTTGCTTGTAGGCCTTTTTGTAAAAAAAAAAAAATTTATATATATGAGACTATTTTTCCACATATCACATAAGATTTAGCATAGCACACATTATGGTATTAAATAATACAAAAAACCTAGACATGTGCAAAACATTCAGTATAGCAAGGACATTAAATCAATACAAATACAAAGCACACTTATCAAAATACCTTGTTTTGCTTCTAGTTCAACCGAGAAAATACATATCTTCTGAAACATATCATATTTTTCTTTTTTTATCAATAAACTAGCATCATTGAGAAGTTGAAGAAGGCAGAGATATTACAAAAATGGAACTAAATATGTTTGCATGCCTTTGGTAAAAATTAACAAGATGATTATCATGGTGAAAAGTTTAAATTCAATCAATGATACTTAGATATGAAAGATTTGATATACAAAAAAAATCACTCTTTCCAAGAGAAGATCTTCATAAAACAGATCAAACTATACAGTTGCAGCTACACAGGTCTGTACATTTCCATTTTGCCTTCTTACAAGCACAACGCAGCCACATCCACTTTTACTCTTGCAACCACATTTAATCAGCTCACTGCATGCTTTGGATGCTATAGGTCTTGTGATCCAGTTTGGTGTCCATGCCTGTGATTCTCTGTTGAAAGTCCACCCCCAGCCTTCCAGATGGGAGATGGGTAATGGTGACCCATATTCATCTAATGAATGGCGACCCTTAGATGGTGACTTATGGGAGGTCATTTTTAAGTTTTTCTTTCTGACAAACAATGTTTTCTTGCTTGTGCAACATCACTGCTCTTGTGAGGACAACTGAGTCGCTCTAGAGAGTTTGGTCCTTGTCAAGATCTGTCCAGGGTTTAACAGCATAAATACAAGGGTTTTAGATGTACCATGCTGTCCATTGAGTTTACCTCTTCCAGTTTGATGGAAAATCACATCTGCAAAAAGTGAATACTGGACAATTGTACATCTTTCTTCGCCTTATTATTTTGATATGATTGCATTAACTGTTTCTCCTTCAAAATCCTGTGTCAAATTTGTCTTATTGATTAGATCCTGAAATTTTCCAATCAAAATGACAAAATCACTATTCTGATCAAACAACTTACCTTCTTTCCTGCATCCTGAAAGTATTCCTGTATCCTTCCTCGTGGTCGTCATCTTGGGATTCACTTCCTTATCAATTATGGCATCTTGTGCTTTAAGCTTCTTTTTCTAAAAAGATCAATATGAGATAAGAGGCAAAAAAGTTCTTGCTTGTTGATAGAGTCTTTGAGGAATCTTGCAGTTTAATGTATTTTAACTTTCTTCTAATGCTTTTGATCTCTTGCATTTGATTTTCTTGGTGGACTCTTTTCACTGCTGATATTTTGTCCAAACAGTATCAATTCGCTGGCATGTTTCGGTTTCAAGATAAGGAAGAAGATGCATTCAGATATTTTGCAACACTTCAATAGCTATGCAACAGCTCCATCAATATCTAATTATCTGGTGCCAATAGTTCTGTGATCATTGAGTTTTCCAAAGCCATTTTCCAAATTGCAAAGAAGCCCCAAATGATTCTAAACTGTTGAAGAATGCCCATGTCTGTCTCTAAGTTTGCATGACAAACAAACAAGCTTCATTCTCCAAAGACATTGACGCGACTTTCTGCTTTTGCAATTTAGCCTGAGGCACCTGGAGAGCTAGTTGTTCTTTTTCTCAGGAGTTCCTTGATTTTACAGTCTGTCACAACACTTTGTAGTACATGATTTGTGCTCAGTTCTAATGTTGTTCTGTTCTTAAGATTTTGTACTGACATTTCTTGTATCTAAGACCAGCAACTCATTACCACTATCCAAGATTTCCCATATCAAAGAACACATCATCCAGAAAGTAACGTATCTTAAATCTTTTTTTGCAAGCCCCACTCTTCGTGATGAAATTCAGGGGCATTTAAGAGTTTCCTATATTTACACTCTTGTTCAGCCTGATACATCCACTTCCCAAGGCCATGTTCAGTCAGGTTTTGCACCTCCCAAACATTTCTTTCTCATTATTTTGTTCAAGCTTGATAATGGCATGGCTGAGAATCTTTAGGTTATCTTGTGTTACCCAAGCCAATTTTGAAAAACTCTTTATTCGACTCAGCACATTCTCCAAGTCTCGGATGTGGACTGAAAACATGCATAAAGAAAAGAATAGAAATTATTTATTTACACTTTCTAACATACAATGAAAGTTTCCTTCAAGATGCGACCTTATGAAGAATAAGACCAAGTCTCAATTTAAAATTTGTATGAGTCGGAGCTGAAGTCAAACTCTTATAGATGCGACTCTACACACTTATATCTACATATTCATAAGTTAAGTAGAATTGAGCAGCACTAACTAAGAACTCGTCCTACTGGTAGGCTTCACTAGCCTCAGTGGGAAAGAAAGTAACACTGTTAAGCTTAAGAAAATGAAACTTCTGGTTCAATACAAATGCCCTCAGCAGGAGCTTAGCCATGCCGGCCATAGGCTGGTTCATAGTCACTTGATATTTTGATCATTTTAATGTTCTTAATGGCCCTAAAGAGATCCTGCCACATGGTTTGCATGATTTTGTAACATATAACCCTTTGTAGCTTGTATAGATATATTGATGGCAGCCATCTTGAAATTCCAATATGGCCGCCAAGATGGGGTCATATATGAGTTGGTTCCGGGGACAATTTTGTAGCTAAGGTATCAAACAACATTTGTACCAAGTTTCATGCTTTTGTCAGAAAGTCCCCAAATCACCAAAAAATGGGGTTAGCTGCCTGACTATCTGGAGTAAAGTAAAGTTACAGAAGTTGGACAGCTAAGCGGAAAGAGACCAAAGGAAACAGATGAAAAGTAAAAGACAGAAAGCAATGCAGCTAAGCTGAAGACCAGCTGCAAAGAACCTTAACTACATCTCCTAAATCACAGAACAGCCGGTAAACCGTCGAATCAATAACTCTACATAAGCCTTCAAGATATAATATGCTTTGTATATTCATTTATTTATTTTTCCCGAGTGTAATAACGACAGTTTACGGGCGATGAACTCCCCATTTGACCTTAACCTTGCGAAGCCCATGCAGCAAACGTTACGCCGAGTTTCGAAACGGTGCGTAACGTCCCTAGCGTCGGGTCTTTCAATTTCGACTCTCTCTTACATTACCGCCGTTTTTAACCGCAGTTACGCATAAAGTTTAACAAGTGAAAAATGCGCCGAAGTTCCTTCAGCGCAATCGAGATTTCTGTACAGCGAATAATACCATATGAAACTCTCAGCCACGGCCCATGAAACTTTCAGCCGCAGCCCATAAAACTTTCAGCGGCACTTATGGCGGTGCCAGACGCACAATCATGGCTAACTTTAACCTTAATTAAAATAAAAACTACTGAGGCTAGAGGTTTGCAATTTGGTATGATTGATGATTGGAGGGTGGATGATCAACATACCAATTTGCAGCCCTCTAGCTTCAGTAGCTTTTAAGATCTGATGGCGGACGGACAGACAAAAAGCCGTCTCAATGTTTTCTTCTACAGAAAACTAAAAACTCATCAATTCATATCATCATCGGTTAAAAACTAGTCACATTTTGGATTAATTAAAAACTGTCACATTTATGAGGTTAAAAACTCCTCAACCTGTCACATTTATGAGGTTGAAACTCGTCAACCTGTCACATTATGAGATTGAAAACTCGTCAACCTGTCAAATTATGAGCCTGAAAACTCGTCAACCTGTCACATTATGAGGTTGAAAACTCTTCAACCTGTCACATTTATGAGGCTGAAAACTCCTCAACCTGTCACATTATGAGGTTGAAAACTCCTCAACCTGTCACATTATGAGGTTGGAAACTCGTCAACATGGCACATTATGAGGTTGAAAACTCGTCAACCTGTCACATTATGAGGTTGAAAACTCCGCAACCTGTCACATTATGAGGTTGAAAACTCCTCAACCTGTCACTTTATGAGGTTGAAAACTCCTCAACCTGTCACTTTATGAGGTTGGAAACTCCTCAACCTGTCACATTTATGAGGTTAAAAACTCGTCAACCTGTCACATTTATGAGGTTAAAAACTCGTCAACCTGTCACATTTATGAGGTTAAAAACTCGTTAACCTGTCACATTTATGAGGTTAAAAACTCCTCAACCTGTCACATTATCAACCAGTCACATTATGAGGTTAAAAACTCCTCAACCTGTCACATTATGAGGTTAAAAACCCCTCAACCTGTCACATTTATAAGGTTAAAAACTCCTCAACCTGTCACATTATGAGGTTGAAAACTTGTCAACCTGTCACATTTATGAGGTTGAAAACTCGTCGACCTGTCACATTATGAGGTTGAAAACTCGTCAACCTATCACATTATGAGGTTGAAAACTCCTCAACCTGGCACATTATGAGGTTGAAAACTCGCCAACCTGTCACTTTATGAGGTTGAAAACTCCTCAACCTGCTACATTTATGAGGTTAAAAACTCTTCAACCTGTCACATTACGAGGTTGAAAACTCCTCAACCTGTCACATTATGAGGTTGAAAACTCCTCAACCTGTCACATTTATGAGGTTGAAAACTCCTCAACCTGTCACATTTATGAGGTTGAAAACTCCTCAACCTGTCACATTATGAGGTTGAAAACTCCTCAACCTGTCACATTATGAGGTTGAAAACGCCTCAACCTGTCACATTATGAGGTTGAAAACTCCTCAACCTGTCACATTATGAGGTTGTAAACTCCTCAACCTGTCACATTTATGAGGTTGAAAACTCCTCAACCTGTCACATTATGAGACTGAAAACTCGTCAAACTGTCACATTATGAGGTTGAAGACTCCTCAACCTGTCACATTATGAGGTTGAAAACTCCTAAACCTGTCACATTATGAGTTTGAAAACTCCTCAACCTGTCACATCATGGGGTAAAAAACTCCTCAAGCTGTCACATTATGAGGCTGAAACCTCGTCAATCTGTCACATTACGAGGTTGAAAGCTCGTCAACCTGTCACATTTTGAGATTGAAAACTCCTCAACCTGTCACATTATGAGACTAAAAACTCCTCAACCTGTCACATTATGAGGTTGAAAACTCGTCAACCTGTCACATTATGAGGTTGAAAACTCCTAAACCTGTCACATTACAAACAGTTAAACCCTCGTCAGATCATCGGTATGCAGAATGAACGCCCATCGCGGATTGTTAAAAACTCGTCAAATCATGGACTGATTAACAGACGTCACATCATAAAAGCTGAAAACTCGTCAAGCCGTCACATCACGATCGATTAAAACTCGTCAAATCGCCTTCTGTCGAATCATCATAGTCGCATCGCGACAGCCGTTAAAAAGTTCGTTTAATGGAGGAGTGTTTGAAAGACACTATATCACATACGAAGAAAATCCCCATCTATGATAATAATAATAATAATAATAATAATAATAATAATAATAATAATAATAATAATAATAATAATAATGGCGAAGAAATCCACAGTGGTGTAGATGTAACATATATTTTAGAAACATATACATACCCACTCATATATGTATGTGTGTTTGTGTGTATATATGAATATATATTTCTCAAATATATTTTACATCTACGCCGCTGTGGATTTCTTCACCATTATTATTATTATTATTATTATTATTATTATTATTATTATTATTATTATTATAATTACTCATAAAAATCTCATAATCGCATGTCACTAAAATGGTGAAGAAATCCACAGTGGTGGAGATTATATATATATATATATATATATATATATATATATATATATATATATATATATATATATATATATATATATATATATATTTACATCTACACCTCCGTGGATTTCTTCGCCTTTTAGTGACTCATGCAATTATGAGATTTTTATGAATAATAATAATAATAATAATAATAATAATAATAATAATGAACAATCACACCGAAGTCTTCTTATAGACCTACTGTCTTATCAAGACCAATTATAACGCAAAGATTGTTATAATTGTATTACATCGTGTAAATTCGGGGGAAAAAACAACTCGAATCATCAAACCTTGAACGGTAAAAGTCATCAAAACACGACCTGCCGGACTGCACATACATTATTAACAGTCATGTGACCACCCAACTCCTTCGTTGCTCAAAAGCGTCAAATCATGTGACACTGCTAAAAAAAAAAAAGATACGTACGCTATATATCAAAAACATTTGACAAGAACTGGCCGTTTGTCCGCAAAAACAAAACAAAACAAAAACACATCGGCCTAGGGCCATTTCGAATGCGCTGCAATCATTAATTCTCGACGGCATGTTTTTAACATGGAAACGACTCAAGTAATAGGTCTAGAATCGTCCATATTAAAACACTAAGGCATAATATCAATCCGATCTGAAATGTGTGGAATGTGGTTCACACTGGCGAGGGTTTGGATCCCTCTCCTCCTCCCCCCACCAAGCCCTACCCCTCTACCCACCACACCGAATCCACCAAAGCTATGTCTATGCGGTCGTTTCTATGAAATGTCCTCTTCATCTCCCTCCCGCTTCGCTTCGTGTCAGCTTTTCTGCGAGATGTCTTTTCCACCCAAGCGTTTTCCCTCGACTGACTTGGGACTTCTTTCCTTTCGCCTGGAGACGCTTACGCCATCCTTCCTCGTCTCTGAAGCGAAAATTCGACCCGAAATACTGGCCGACCCATCCAACCTATCCCTACCTATACACAACCCTTTCGTCTTCTAAGCCCACTCGCCTTCTTCCCCCTACAACCCTAAGCCCACAGTGGGTCTTGAGAGCCAATCTCGCGACGCTCAAGCGACAAGTGGGCTGGACGTGATGGTATGCCGCGCCTCCCCGTTCTCCCGCCGCTGAGGCTCGCACGGGTCGCCAGGCCTCGGCAGCCTATGGTCCACTTTGACGCTTTCCCGCCAGGATTTGCGCCTTTAGCGCGGGCAGTGGCTTGGCGCGAGGGTATTCATGAGTTCCCCGTTTTCGCTATCACTGGAGTTATCGGCTGACCATCGTAGCTTTGCGAGTTTCTTCTACTGGCACAGAAGATGGACAAATGCCACCTGGATATCGGTTCCTCGTGAGCACAGGTCTCGCTCTCTCTCTCTCTCTCTCTCTCTCTCTCAATGGAGGGTAATGCAAGACTCCAGCCTCCTGCTTCTTCAACTGGCGGGAAATTCTGTGCGATGTGATAACACTCACTCCTGCCCCGAGCGGGCTGAAATAACCCTCTCTCTCTCTCTCTCTCTCTCTCTCTCTCTCTCTCTCTCTCTCTCTCTCTCAGGGCCTTCTTTCTTCGCCCCAAAAGTGGTTTTCATGGAAGTGATCCGTCGGTGCGTCCGTCACATGCGACTATGTCCCTTGTTTGTTTATCCTCATACCCCAACGTCACCGTTCTCCGTACCTCTTTCGGCCTCTTGTTTCCACAAGCGTGTTTTGCAAACACTCGAGGTTTCGATTCTCTCCTCGTACATGCGTCGTCTCTTTATTCTCTTCACTCGGTCTGTCAGCAACAGATTTCGCATCCAAAGCGAAAAGACTCTTTTCCTCTATTGGCTATAGAAATGATTGGGTCTATACAACATAACGAAACAAAAACGACGTACTGTTAAAACTGCTTCAACTTTTCCTAGATAATCAGCTCCTTCCATTTGAACTTACACAGAAATTATGATGCACAAATGTATACATCTTATAAGTAATAATCTAAATCACAGTCATTTTCGTTTTCAATTGTTTTGAATAATACATATTTTTTAGCATAGTTCTTAATTCACTGCTGTGGAAATAATTACAATCTTTCCCTTATAATTAAAATCATTCCTTTACATTCATAATTAATAGAGGTGACCTTTGTAGTTTGTGAATATAGTTTGAGAGGGATAATCGAAGCAAATCTGTTACCTGGTGATTTTATCTGGAAGGAAATTAAAAATAAAACTGACCACCACATTAATATTAATAATATATATATATATATATATATATATATATATATATATATATATATATATATATATATATATATATATATATGTGTGTGTGTGTGTTTCATTTACACACGCGTATAATTATTACGCCACAAATGTCGTTATCATGGAACTCAGTGCACCATGGGAATAACTTACACACAAATGGATTGTAACTGATATATATGCCTCTGCACCAGCCGGGATTCGAGCCGTGGCTTTTAGTTTAGATACAGGTGTAGACAGTGACATTGAGAATCCTGGCCATATATATATATATATATATATAGAGAGAGAGAGAGAGAGAGAGAGAGAGAGAGAGAGAGAGAGAGAGAGAGACTGTTTTATATAGATATATATGTGTGTATATATATATGGTAAGTGATACCCTTTCGGTTTTCTTTCAGTGCCCGGGTTAAATGATATCCGCACGCCCTTCCCCATGAATGTTCAAGGAGCTTTTGTCCCAGTAATGTCAAACTTCTCTTAATGGATTCACATTCACGTACTGACCAAAGCTAAACGCAATGTTAAAGAAACCACGAACACCTCAAATTCCTACAAAGGCACCGCTCATATTTCTCAGTTCTCAGATTTCTTTTACCATTTTGCTTTCGCACGCGAAGCCTTTCACTTCAGTTTTCCACCCGAGTCCGATTTTTCAAAGGATTTGTCCTTTCTTTTCTTCCCCAAGATTTATTGGAATACTGTCTTCTTTTCCGACCTACTTCTCTGTCTCATGTCACTACTGTTATTTATGCGGTCTATGTATTCAATTATCTGTTCGGTGATTTTCTTTGATATTTGTTTACGTCCCTCTTATATCTGACTGTGCTTCTCTTTTCTTATGAATGTTTTTCTCTTTTTTGACACATGGGCTTTTTATTGCGGGAGAGCGTGATCGGCTTATTTTAGCTTATTTAATCCGAATGTATACCCTCCTCGAAGAACACCAACAATCGTAACAATAATAATAACAATAGCAATTAATAATAATAATAATAATAATAATAATAATTATTATTATTATTATTATTATTATTATTATTATTATTATTATTATTATTATTATTATTATTATTATTATTATTATTATTATAGGCTCTCCTGTTTTTCCCCCTTTTTTAGTAGGACCTATTAGGCCTGGCCTACTCTGTTACTATCCTATCCTTACATTCTCCCTAGTCTAAACCATTCTAATTAAACTACTTAACTTACTTCCATTTTTTTTTTTCTTTGACAACCCCAAAGTCAACACTTTAACCAGATCTGATCTCGGAAGATGCAACTGATTTCCAGTTCCGTCAGTATCCACAAAATTAGACCCGTCGTATTATTACGGGATTTCATATATCCATAACATGTATAACGCACAAAAACAGAGTAAGATGTTAGAGACAGGTAAAGATATTATGCTATTTAACCTATTTCTATGACGCGCCATTTAATCAGCATGGCTACAGAATAAATAGTTTGTAAAAGAATTACTGACGGAACAGATTGCTGTACAATACGATATTTTGAAAATTATCTTTTTATCATTACAACGAAAGACATTTACAGTAGCTTCTCCTACGTCTGTCTCTCTTACCAATGCAACTCCAGGTATGCGTACTTGGCGCCACAACGGATACAAGCACCCAACAGATAGCATTTACAAGAATGCAAATAAGATGGAAAAAATGAACGCAGAAAGCGTTCTAAGGACCGGCCGTTTTTAGTTACTCGGCTGAAAATGGGGAGCGAAGCCTTCCTCGTGTGGGCGTCAGGCTGAAGGGTGTATGCATAGGTGATGAGTATGTGGGCGGAGTAGGTGGCTAGTGTGGGTGGAAAATGAAGATTAAACTGGTGGGAGTCAGAGGAGAAAGAGAGAGAAAGAGAGAGAGTGTGTGTGTCAGACAGACAGACAGACAGGTAATCTGAAGAGATGTGGTGACTAAACTATCACGCTATTTTTTTTTTTCTATCTCACACAAGCAAACTTATCTCTTTATCTCTCACACAGTTATCTCTCTCTCTCTCTCTCTCTCTCTCTCTCTCTCTCTCTCTCATACTCACAAAATCCCCCCTCTCATTCTCTTATATTCACAAACTTTCTCTGCTCTCTGTCTCTCGAACACGCATACTCACACACTCTCTCACTCTCTCTCTCTCATTCTCTCTCACACACATACACGCAGACTCTCACATATGAACACACACTCACACTCACTCTCTCTCTCTCTCTCTCTCTCTCTCTCTCTCTCTCTCTCTCTCACTCCACTCACACACACACACACACAAACACACACACACACAAACACTTACTCTCTCTCTCTCTCTCCATACATACACACACACACACTCACATGTCTCTCTCTCTCTCTCTCTCTCTCTCTCTCTCTCTCTCTCTACTCTTGCACGCAAAATACAAGACGTTTTACAGCACGAACAAACAAACTAACCATAATCCTTCAAATAAGCCCAAGGAGGACCCATTATTCCGAGCAGGAACGATATGAAAAAATTAAAAGCTTAACGCACCTAAGAAACTTGTTAAGTGTCTCGGGGGAAATTAATTGTTTACCAACGCTGGGATCAATAGATTTCAGTAATTTATGCAAGGATCGTGTACGCAGTCTCATGAAATATTGATAAGGTCCGCAAATATAATTTAATGATTGTGCATTTAATTATCATTCGAGAATTAGCTGTTGTCTTCGATAATGAAATACGAGCTTCGTGCACAATAAATCTTTTTACGTATTATATATATACGTATATATATACATATCCATATATACATATATCATATATATGTATATTGTATATATGTATATATATACATATATATATATATATATATATATATATATATATATATATATATATATATATATATATGTGTGTGTATGTGATAAATAACCAGTAATGTTGTATTCATGTTTGAAAGTTAGTAATACCTTAATGATAGAGAGAGAGAGAGAGAGAGAGAGAGAGAGAGAGAGAGAGAGAGAAGAGAGAGAGAGAGAAACAGCTTGCACAGAATTTACACATGAACTGATTATGGAAATCACTTCGGACAATGAGACGCAAAATCTAAAAATCAACGGCGCTTCCCAATGATAAAAAAAAACAATAAATAAATAAATCTATATATACACACAGACACACACACATATATATATATATATATATATATGAGAGAGTATATATATATATATATATATATATATATATAATAGATTAACAGAGGCTTTTCGACTATCTCACCTTAACTGGATTATTCATGATCCCAGCCAAGTGAATCTAACACTCGGCACTTACCTGGAAGAGAAGAGAGTTGTCTATTGGTCACTAAAAAGTGAAGTTTGCCATTACATTTACACACACACACACTCATACAAATACAATAACTACTTACGCGTGCCTGAACATCAGGCGAGGCTTGTTTCCCGAATGTTTATTACACGGAAAATAAAGAACAAGTTTCCACTTCACTAATATCATTACCTTAAACACTAAACGTATCACATCAGCGTCTAGCACACTCTAAACTTCCCACTTCAGAACTCTGCCTCCTAAATATCAGCTTCTCTACTTCAGTAACCTGAGGCAGCAGCCCACTACAATGTTCCACTTCTATCGCTGAAACCCCACCAAACATCCAACGTCACTATGACTCCCAATAAAAAAATAAAAAAACACGTCTGTACTTTAGACCACAAGCAAATCTCACATCGCCACTTGAGACCTGTCAAACTCGAGAAACCAACTGACAGTGACTTCTGACCAACTTTTATCTGCCCCAATTAATTTGGTAAACAAGTTTAGTTGTTAATAAGCTGTCCTTGCCCAGAACTCGATTTTGAGTTAACTTGGGAATTTTAGCCAATTGATGCACTGTTATTATTATTATTATTATTATTATTATTATTATTATTATTATTATTATTATTATTATTATTATTATTATTATTGATGTGGTCTCCGCCATTTGTTGGGGTTCTCCTATTACACCTATTATCATCGAAGCAAACTCTGTTGGTTAATGCAGTTTATTATTATTATTATTATTATTATTATTATTACTTTCAAGATGCGCCCAAGTTTAATCAGAGCAAGTCTAACAGACTACTACAATTACTAAACTAGCTTCAGGGAAAGAGCAGCAAAAAGTAGAAAAAAAAATCCCTAAGTAGAAAAATAATAAAATCAATTTAAGAAACAGATCACCACCCAGGCGAAAAAAAAAAGGGTCTACCCATAGGAAATGAAGGCTGGTTCCTCTCGCCACCAAAGTCAAGTGTATCACACACGGCGCCTTATGACGCAGCAAATACCCTCCAGATACCCCGAGACTGTTGGGCATCTTGCGAGTCCTCTTTGGCAACATTTAAGTGGACTTGTAACAATGCGTTTACGACGCCAGTCTGCAAAAAACGCGTATCGTTGACACCTAGCCCAAGACTCTTTCTCTCCCTCTCTCTCTGTTCCTAATAAAAGCCAAAGTGCTTGCAGAGAGAGAGAGAGAGAGAGAGTTTGCACAATCTTCTTATAAATACCTTGGACAATCTTCTGCTACAAACAACAAGTACCTTTGAGAGAGAGAGAGAGAGAGAGAGAGAGAGAGAGAGAGAGAGAGAGAGTTTCACAATCTTCTGATACAAGAAAGTAAAAATCTTTGAGAGAGAGAGAGAGAGAGAGAGAGAGAGAGAGAGAGAGAGAGAGAGAGAGAGAGAGTTTGCACAATCTTCTAATAAATACCTTGGGCAATCTTCTGATACATGACATTAAGTATCTTTGAGAGAGAGAGAGAGAGAGAGAGAGAGAGAGAGAGAGAGAGAGAGAGAGAGAGAGAGAGAGTTTGCACAATCTTCTAATAAATACCTTGGGCAATCTTCTGATACAAGACAGTAAAAATCTTTGAGAGAGAGAGAGAGAGAGAGAGAGAGAGAGAGAGAGAGAGAGAGAGAGAGAGAGAGAGAGAGAGAGAGTGTTTGCACAATCTTCTTATAAATACCTAGGACAATCTTCTGATACAAGGCGGCAAGTATCTTTGGGAGAGAGAGAGAGAGCTTGCACAATCTTCTAATAAATACCTTGGACAATCTTCTGATACGAGACAACAAGTATCTTTGAGAGAGAGAGAGAGAGAGAGAGAGAGAGAGAGAGAGAGAGAGAGAGAGAGAATCTCAAACTCCACTATTCGCCACGCGTCAGCTTTCGATACCACTGGCATATGCGTCCTTTAACTTATTTGGATAAAGCTGAGTCAGCGAGACAGCCTGAAACCACTACAAAAGGACGAAGTATTCTGGAAAACACGAACAAAGAGAATATAAACAGTAAATGCAATGTCTGACATTTCAGCTGGCGATTTTGATTCGGGTCAAGATCCCAGTTTCCGAATCCATTTCTACGTTTCTAATCTCAGTTTAATTGTATGCCAGTTTTATTACTTTATTTTTCAAAAATCAAATCATGTTATCAGCGAAAAAATTCAAGAAGAATAACAAAAATGTTTCACAAAACTAGAAAAAAATCCATTGGTTCTTTCCCTCATCCCTCGTGGTTATGTAGATTATAAAAGAAGCGCTCGCGAGAGAGAGAGAGAGAGAGAGAGAGAGAGAGAGAAAGAGAAAGAGAGAGAGAGAGAGAGAGAGAGAGAGAGAGAGAGAGAGAGAGTCAACATTAAGTATCATTATCAGAGAGTTAGATGAATACTTCGAAAAGGACAATATGGAAACGGTATGATCTGGCCTATAATAACTTTAAAAAATCAGAATAAGGTCATCTAAATCAGCTTTCTGCTTTTTAGAAAGTTATTCATTTGAGTATTAGCTTATTGCATTGGGCTGATAGACAATAAAAAATTAAAAACTTTCAAAGAACTGCTCGAAGAAAATTAACATTTTATTCACAGCTTTACAAAATAAATTTGCCAATAAGTGAATGAAGAAACACGCATACACACACGCAAGTATGGATGTATAAGACAATATGGTATATCTGTATCCAAATTTGCTTATTTAATATACATACATACATATATATATATATATATATATATATATATATATATATATATATATATATATATATATATATATATATATATATATATATATATATATATATATATATATAGAGAGAGAGAGAGAGAGAGAGAGAGAGAGAGAGAGAGAGAGAGAGAGACAACATATTCAACACTAGCTTCTATTCAGCTCTACCTTGTGTGCATTCCCGTATTTCATGGACATAAGGTCCTTCCTTTTCCAGTACTTCTTTCAAGTTACCTTTCCAACACTGTCATGAAGTTTCTCTCATCCTCTTTCCTAACACTTTCAAATTACATACGCTTTTACTAACCTCCGCACTTTGTTTTATATATTCCAACCATATCGAAATAATCAGATCCATACATTAAACTACACTATCTTTATGCAGTTACGAATCTCCACACTTCACTACATTCCAACCCTTTTTACACCTCAAACGCAATTTTCAATCTTTTCTCTTTCATTGATATGCAACATCCACGCTTCAAATCCATAAAAGAGTTCGCTGGGCGTTTTGTTTACAATTAAAGAGACAACTTCAGTGAAGGAAATGAACAAACGCAAACAATTGATTTTACAAGGAATTGCATCGATAAACCCAGGATCTCGTCCCGACGCGAAATCATTTAAACAGGTAACCAACAGGTAAGGAAACGCAAGGAATGCAATAAAAATCATAGGGTTCTCGAAACTAATAGTGAATTATCCTCCATTCTTCAAGCTTGCGGTTTTACTGCTTTCCAGAACTGTTTTCTAAAACTGGCAAGAACACGCACTCGCCCACTAAAAGGGGTTTCCAATGATGCGTTAAAAACGGACAGCGATGAAAAAAAACTGTTAATAGTCTTCTCTTACGGCTCAGGAATTTCCCCGTTAACAGGTTCCGTCGTCGGCGAAGAAGATACCCTCTACGCCTAAGATAAAATGCTTCGCTAATCTCTTTTGAAACGACATCAAAATACCGACGGGGCATTTTCTAACGGCCCCTACGCAAGGAATGAACGCCGAGCCCAGTTCTTGGCGCTTGGAAGAGGAGAGATCTTTGTGGGAGAAAAACAACGAAGAAAAGAAAAATTTCTCCATGGAGACTGGCATATTCTGGTGGACATCGTTAATAGATAAAAATATCTTCGATTAATAAAACCTTCAAAAGAGAAAATTATCCTCGATGAAGTATGAAAAAAAAAATCTTCTGTAAATATGAACAACTCGGAGTGGAAAAATCTTTTTACAGGGAATTTCTCAATAAATAAATAAAAAAATATTGGTAAAGAATCTTCAAAAGAGAAAACCTCTAAACTTAACAAATCTTCGATGCAAAAAAAATGATTAAATCATACATTACATATATTCTAAGATGAACCAACGTATCCTTTCTTCCACAATCCACATTAACATTCATTGCTCCTGGTTTCCAAAAGAAAAGTAAAATTCGTAATAAAAAATATATCTTATCTCTCAAGTCCTCATCGAGAAAAGGACAGCATTTCCCTTTTGACTATAAAGGATATAACTTTATTAACTGCTTCATAAAGAATTACTCCTTCAGATCAACATCCTATTTGTTACAATGTTGTTGACCTACCAGTCATTACACAGCAAAGACTTTTATGCGCTATAATAAATTCAACCAGTCATTACGACTGTCTATATGTCTGCAATTTATGTGCACACAAACATACAACACAAAGTACATCTTCACATGTATTTATATTAATACATACGTACTCGCTCTATTTATTTCATACAATTAACACGTATGTATCATTTTGTTCCTACAAAAGGACTATTCGGTTGCTTCGGGAAATTTTTCCTGAATCAGATTTTAGATAAAACAGAAAACACAACGCACACAGGCACTTTTCGAAAGCATAGAAGGTTTCTTTTATCATCGAAGAATTTGGGATACCCAGAGACTCTTAAGGCATTTCACGCGAACATAAACCAAGAGGGAATGAGAAAACAAGATTTAAATCCATGAATAAGCAACCTTCATCCAGCTATGTCATAAGATTTTAATCTGTTTAATTATCATTCCTTTGAATCTTTATAAAAAAAAAGCATGATTTTCTTAAGAAAATGGATCATTCATCACCGGTCAGACTCCAAAATCGTGCATCTGTTTCCAGTGATTTCTCAGATAAACAAATGCATTATATGTCACAAGGTTTTAATCTGTTTAATTATCATTCCTTTAAATCTTTATAAAAAAGCATGATTTTCTTAAGGAAATGGATCATCCATTACCGGTCAGACTCCAAATCGTGCATCTGTTTCCAATGATTTCGCAGATAAACAAAAGCATTATATACAGTATATATATATATATATATATATATATATATATATATATATATATATATATATATATATATATATATATATATATATATAAAAATTAAATCGATCTAGTACACATAAATATCTGTCTCTAATCTCTAACTGTTTTCAATCATCCATAAACATATACATACATAATATATAAGCAGATGCATACTTATATATATACATATAATATATATATATATATATATATATATATATATATATATATATATATATATATACATAATAAATATACATACATAATATAATATATATATATATATATATATATATATATATATATATATATATATATTTATAAAATTAAATCGATCTAGTACATAAATATCTGTCTCTAATCTCTAACTGTTTTCAATCATCCGTCACAATACACCAACCTGCTCACCCAAATTTTTCTGTCCGATGACGTAGAAAGGAATTTTCATAATATATATATATATATATATATATATATATATATATATATATATATATATATATATATATATTATAAAATTAAATCGATCTAGTACACATAAATATCTGTCTCTAATCTCTAACTGTTTTCAATCATCCGTCACAATACACCAACCTGCCCACCCAAATTTTCTGTCCGATGACGTAGAAAGGAATTTTCGCAATATCCGTCAAAGCAATACGAAGAAACCTGTTCAGAAGAAAACCGCAAAACGAAAGAATGAAAAAAAAAACACAAACACACACAAGCTCTCACTCACAAACACACAAACGGGTTCGTTGCAGGTGGCAATAACTCCTTATACATCTCCTAAGTAGATGGACCATTGCTATAACATGACCACAAAACCAAACTTAAAAAAGTACCCGAATAATCTCTCTCGCTTATTCCAGAAACGGAGAAGAATGGCATCAAGAGAAGAAGTGTCGAGAGAAGCCATCCGGTGTGAAAAATGGTGGAGGAGGAGGAGGAGGAGGAGGAGGAGGAGGAGGAGGAGGAGGAGGAGGAGGAGGAGGTCAACGAAGCATTATAAAAAGTCTAATGTGGGCTCGAAATGTGACTGAAACGCGTCAGCTGACCCAATTACTGTGGCCACGAAAGACCGCGGGTGACGCAGACGCCCGCTATTGACATCAACGCCGTCAGAGGCAAGGCATCGAATTCACAATATCTTTCACATTCAAGGCACTGTAACTGTACCGATTCTCAGGGCTGGTCTAACTGTGCCACTGGGCGAAGGCAAAACAATACACTTTTGGTCTTTGACCTTTGCACAGACAGGAGGGATTGGGTGAAATGCAAAACTGCAAAATAATGTTGTGCAATGCACACAAGGAAATGTTTAGCTTCATGATGCATAGACTGTGCGTGAAAGGGTGGATTTTCTTTCTTTTTTTTTTACAATCTTAACTGGCTGTGCTTTCGTATAAATTTTGTAAATAGTTAAATCAATACAACAAAAGAAAAACATAAAAAACAGATACTTCTTATTGCAGGTTTTTATTACCTAATCGCAGACAATAAAAACCAGTTTTCTTTGTAAGTTAATAGCTGCATTATCAGATGCTGTTTGCTAAATTGTACTTCTTTTAATTTCCTCATTCTTCTTAAAGGAACCAAAATGCTTAGGAAAGTCAAGAGTTAAGGCATGTTCTGAATGAAAATACGAAAGTAATATTCAGAACCACGACCATTTTTCCATAACATTCATAGCAAGTTTGCTGCCGAGGTTTTGACACGAATATCTTACGCAATTGTCACCACCAAAAGCTGACCTTACTCATGCTCCAACTGGTTCTAGGGCTTCATTAAAATACACTGCTGCTTGCATCAGATTAATAAGGTTTACGGCAAGATCCAGTAGTGGCTGGTATCTTCCGAGACAACCCTTCTCCTCCATCCACGTGTGAAGTTTTAATTCCACAAAGTTTCCTTGACCTTCTCATCGAGAAGTTGAATTGTTCGTACTCTAGAACTTCCAACTATATTCAATACCTTTTTTGCTAAGCAAGCCAAGTTCACAATAGTCTTATCTCATAGTCTGACTTCATTAGACTTCATTAATCTTACATATTTTTCTCTGTTACTTCTCTTACATAATTTTGTGTTTACAAAACAACCCCTTCGGTCTGTAGAATTCTGCTTTCCAACTAGGGTTGCAAGTTAGTTGGTTAATAATAATAATAATAATAATAATAATAATAATAATAATAATAATAATAATAATAATAATAATAATAGAATATATATGATTCCACACCTTCATAGCATCAAAGGCAGAAGTAATGCTAACTCAGAAACAATGAATCCGAAATAAAAAAACATGAGAGAGAGAGAGAGAGAGAGAGAGAGAGAGAGAGAGAGAGAGAGAGAGAGAGAGCAAAAACACTGCCAGAGTATTTACTCAGCCACACTTCCGCATTTGCAAAGCCCTACGTGCTTAGATTATCCAAGACTCAGCAGCAAGACAGAAATATTACATAAAAGTGTGGATAAACAGTGAAGGCTTTTTGGTTCCTTTTTTTTAATGAGTCACTCAACCGCTTAAGGCGTATTCAAGATAATAATGCAATGATTCTTTTACAGACCGAAGAAATAAGTAAATGAAAGTATAAACGAATATTGCATACATGTGTTAAAAACAAATCTAGCAAAATATAATGAAACGAACAACATTTTCTCCAAATAAATGAAAGAAATAAGGCTAATAAAAAATAAACTGAAAATGAGGCAGATGGCAATATTTCCTTACGAATAATTCAACCACGTTACTTTTTTGTTTTACAAATCTGACTTAGTACAAAATTTAATGACCTAAAAAACCGATAAATTAACCTAGGCCAAATGAAACGGCCCTTTGTGAAAATAAAAAAAATCCCCGTTCATAAAAGTGACAAAAATTATATATATATATATATATATATATATATATATATATATATATATATATATATATATATATATATATATATATATATATATATATATATACACAGTACATATACAGTATATGTGTGTGTGTATCTTTGTACAGTACAAAGAGAGAGAGAGAGAGAGAGAGTGGGGGGGAGGAGCACCGTATTTCACTTTTGTATTATTATTATTATTATTATTATTATTATTATTATTATTATTATTCAGCAGATGAAACCTATTCATATGCAACAAGCCCACAGGGGCCATAGACTTGAAATTCAAGCTTCTAAAGAATATGGTGTTCATTAGGAGGAATTAAGAGGAAGTAAAAGAGATAAAAATTAATAAATAAATAGATAACAAAAGTATTACAGTGCAAGAAGAATAGCATTAAGGTAGTAATGCATTGCATTTTCGCTCGAACTTCCGAAGTTCCAACTGCACGACATCCTCAGGGAGGCTGTTCCACAGTCCAACGGTGTGAGGAATAAAGGACCTCTGGAACTGTGGAGAAGTTCGACAGTGAGGCTAAACATTTACTGCATACTGGTGCTGCTGTTCAACGGATCTGGTTACTCTCCGCAGAGAAAGGGGAATCAGGGATCATCTATGAATCTGGAGGATTTCGGTTGAGATACAACTTACGAAAACATATTACGCATATTCGACGGTACTTCGAGTGGCATAGAGTAAATTGCGCCGTAGAAGGAGTCTGCAAAAGATTAAATAGTATACTAATACTGCTGCTGCTACCTTTTCCGATTCTCACACGTCGTTTTTATTTGTATATTTACATTTTACATAACGAGCAAAGAATGAGTAAGTCATAGATAAATGACATTTTTCATGAGAGAGAGAGAGAGAGAGAGAGAGAGAGAGAGAGAGAGAGAGAGAGAGAGAGAGAGAGAGAGAGAATTAAAGCAGAACAGAACTGTGGTCACTGACGGTAGAAATTTCTTATCATGAGAGAGAGAGAGAGAGAGAGAGAGAGAGAGAGAGAGAGAGAGAGAGAGAGAGAGAATTAAAGCAGAACAGAACTGTGGTCACTGACGGTAAAAATTTCTTATCATGAGAGAGAGAGAGAGAGAGAGAGAGAGAGAGAGAGAGAGAGAGAGAGAGAGAGAGACTGAACACCAAACACGTATTGCGCACAATGGTGGCAGAAACGGCGTAGCAGAGCGTACATCCCGCGCCCAAAAAATCAAGTGGTGCACTTCTTCTTCCTTCTTGTTTTAGAGAAGGCGAGGGAGGTAGGTCATAGCATTCCAGGTGGTGAGTCAAGGATTCCACGACCTTGAGGCAGAGCCTCTAAGGACACCAGGGATTTCTGTTGCAATGCGATGCAGAGTTACTTGCCTGTCTTGTGGCACTCTCCTTGCAAGAAGAAGAAGAAGAAGAAGAAGAAGAAGAAGAAGAAGAAGGAGAAAGAGAGAGAACGAAATGTTTTAACCTCAAACTCCTCCCTCCCTCTCTAACTCTCGGTGGCATAAAAACACTGAAATTACAAGATGACATTATCAGCACCGCTACCCTTACTACACTTTCCTTGCAAATGCAATCACTTCGCCAAAGAAAACATTGACATTCGCTTCTGCCACGTAAGTCAGCGAAAGTGAGAAATTATGACGAAATGAAGGGAAGGTGCAGAAACATTACTCAACATTATTTGCGTAGTTTAAAAAGTGCGGAAAAATTATAAAATGAAAATAAAATCCAACACGGGAGAAAACTATTTCTTGCTTCAGCCAGTAGGATGCCATTTACCCCATTAGAAATAAACAAAAAAATTAATTTGAACCTTGAGTAGACAGGTTGTTTTTCCTGTTTCCTTCTCCTGCACAAAGAGAATAACCTACATCTGCATTATATGAACATCCATTTGCATAATGAATATTGTACGAAATATCAGAGCACAAGAATAGGTAATGATCGCAAGCACCACAGGTAATTTGTCATAAACATATCCTCACACAACTCTCTTGTATTTAGAAGCAGGATCTTTGCAGACTATCGCAAACAATACGCACGCACTGCCCATTGCACTCCCAGTGTGCAAGCACTGCACTCCACAGTTCAAATAAAGATTAAGGGGAGGAAGCATGCCTGATCGAAGCTATTGACTTCAACAGGTATTATGTGAGTCTTGGATGACTTCATTAAACTGTCGCGAAAGCTAGAGACCAGGGGATATTTAGACGAAGACAATAAGAAAAGAAAGTATACCTTAGTTTAACCAGACCACTGAGCTGATTAACAGCTCTCCTAGGGCTGGCCCGAAGGATTAGATTTATTTTACGTGGCTAAGAACCAATTGGTTACCTAGCAACGGGACCTACAGCTTATTGTGGAATCCGAACCACATTATAGCGAGAAATGAATTTTTATCACCAGAAATAAATTCCTCTAACTCTTCATTGGCCGGTCGGAGAATCAAACGCGGGGCCAGCAGAGTGCTAGCTGAGAACGGTACCCACCCGTCCAATGAGGAACTGAAGAATGTAGGATGCTGATGACAACTGGCTTGATAAAAAAAAAAAAAAAGAGAAATATCCAGCGCAAGTTCAGCGAGGATCTATGCTTTTCTTGGTTACCAAGGGATAGATGGTAATTAAATCCTTATATATAGTGATGACACAACAGCACCACTGCCCCAAACTACTGACTCATGGACTGACTGATTTATGAAATTTTTACTGTAATGCCAGGCACCAGGGCACTTTTGGGGACATTCTGAGCTTAAGGCAGTGAAATGAAAGAGGGGAGTGGTTGGACAGCAAGAGAAATAGATCCGAAAATGCAAGGATATGAAGACTGATCCATTATTGGAACTGGAAGAAAACCCAAAAGTTGCACTAAGAAGTAACAGTTAGAGGTGTTGGACAGAAAGATTAGAGAAAGAAAGCTAAAACGGAGGTGAAGTAAAAAGCTACAAAGTGAATGCAACGAGGGACAGTGAGGTGCACTGGCCGCCCAGATGGGGGTCCAAAATAGTTATTCGCCGAGATTCAGTTCGTGTGGATGAATAAGTACACAAAACTGAATACCGACAAACGAAAATGATAAGAAAACATTAAAGCCCTGTGGAATGACGATAGCCTCATGCTTCAAATTCGAGGCTTAACATGCAATGTCAAACCTAAGTGTTTGTCACAGCGAGGCTTCCATATAAGGTTGGCGTACACTGCTGGCATGAAAACCAGCGCCATCTAACGAGGCAACAATGAGAATGGCCCAGATATAGAAGAAGAACATCGTCAGTAAATTATTTTGAAAGTATAAACGCACATTCAGTAAAAGGTAAAGACACAATCAAGTGTGAACATTACACACACACACAAAATATATATATATATATATATATATATATATATATATATATATATATATATATATATATATATATATATATAGAGAGAGAGAGAGAGAGAGAGAGAGAGAGAGAGAGAGAGAGACAGACAGACAGACAGACAGACAGACAGACAGAAAATTAATATACACTATATGCAAGTTAACAACCTTCTTATGATCAGAATTAAAAATAAAACGCAATCACTAACAGGTGTGAAAAAAACCGTTTATCTCCATTAATTCTACTCATGCCAAATTAGCAAAACAGGCAGTACCCCACCAATCGTTCAGTATGCAGTAGTCAACTGCAAGATCCTGAGTTCACAGCGTCGCTCCAACTGACCCCCCATGACGATTTTCAAATGATTAACACGGACAACGAGTAACAAGAACAATTTAAAATAAAATGCCCTGAAAATCAAGGAAAATTCTGTTACTGTGTGTAACAAACTGACTCTGTGATCATAATACGGTGAAGCTGCTATATAAGCACCATGATGACCGATTTTTTTTTTTTTTTTTAACTTCTCGGGCCTCATTGTGACCAATCGCTGCTAACACCTGTCTCAGGAAGAGGGTTGCTACCTTCTGGATGTTACCTATCCAAAAACTGACGAAATCCGACGTTGCTTCAGTTTGTCGATTCGAAAATCAGCAGTGGTAAACATTACACTTTATAATAAGTACTTTATAACACACACATAATTTCTTAACAAATAACGTGTTTATTTTAATTACTCAATAAAATTACCCTACCTACTAACCATTCAATATTCAACTTGTAATATATGCGATACTGGAAACAAACAATGTAACTTGATAATGATAAAACGGGCAAAAGTGACACACAGTCTTTCTGAAACCAAAAATTTTCCTTGTTGCTCATATCTCGAAAGACATTTACACTGTCCACCTAATGAAGGATGTTGGATTACCTAACCAGATCTCTTCTCACAACAAAAGAAGAGAGAGAGAGAGAGAGAGAGAGAGAGAGAGAGAGAGAGAGAGAGAGAGAGAGAGAGAGAAATGCCAATCCCTTTTCAGGTATGATGACCATGAGGGAGAGATATCGAAATCTTCATGAGAGTAAAAGAAAGGCCCACCACTTTCCAAAAGTAAGAAGACACAAAAGAGAGAGAAAGAGCTGCTAAACCTTTCCAAAGACGACAAAGAGAGAGAGAGAGAGAGAGAGAGAGAGAGAGAGAGAGAATGATTAAGGGGGGGAGATACGATGGCAGCACTGGTGGTGGACAATGTCAGGGAACAGAAGCCACCACGGTCATTTGTCTTACAACAGCCATCTTGGACACACACATTGTGATTAATGGCCGCCGTATATTAGGTATGGATATGGGGGGGAGGGGTTACGAACAGAGGTATGGTAAAGGAAGATTGGGGATATATGGAAAGAGAGAGCAAAGATGAGGTTTGTCTGCAGGATAGAGAAAACCGTACTTTTCATGGAATGGAAACACACACACACGCACACACATACACACACGCTTCGAGAGAGAGAGAGAGAGAGAGAGAGAGAGAGAGAGAGAGAGAGAGAGAGAGATGGCATTCAAACACTTCCAAATGAAGGATAACACATGAGAGAGAGAGAGAGAGAGAGAGAGAGAGAGAGAGAGAGAGAGAGATTTTCCTCTTTCTAACCTTCTATCTATCATCCTATTCCCTCCTGGCTCCACGCTAGCGGCATACCTTTCCAACACCTTTTCTTCTTCTTCGTCCTTATTTTCTTTGTTACCTACAGCCACCCATCCACTCCCAATCCCCCTCCACCCCAACCCCAACAGTTCAGCCATCCACAAAACACCGACCCATTTTTGACAAGAAATCACAAATCGAATATTATCCTCTTTCCAGAGAAAGAATGAATTTCCTGTAGTCAGTATATTTTTATCACAATTAATAGACATATTTTCAAACATAATAATAATAATAATAATAATAATAATAATAATAATAATAATAATAATAATAATAATAATAATAAAATATATACACTATATATATATACATACATACATATATATATATATATATATATATATATATATATATATATGTATATAAATATAACGTAGTGTATATATTTATTTGTCCTGTGTGTAATCCAGATACTCTACGGGTAATGAACACCATGTTCAACTATCAAAAAATCTTAAACACTAGAGCGAACGTGATAATGCATAATCATGATGCAGTAGCAATTTGCTTGAATTTTGTCTTAAGTTTTTACTGGGAAGTGTGCTAATATTGATAACATTCGACTGGTTAAAAAAAAATGGGGATAAGGCGTTCATGGTTCTTAAATGTCACAGAACTATCGAAAGTCCCATTTAAAGGTTTTTTCCCCACAAACTTTTCTGTAGACACCTTTTTTATTAATTATCTTTAATGTCTGGGGAAAACCCAACCAACCCGTCGCTTGTTGCAATCGCCTCCATCTGAACGCTGAAGAACACATTGGTAATTACTGCATCCTTTTACGAGGCATCTCTTCGAATGAATAACAGTTACTAATATCGAATTCACTTGACAATCACAGCTGTTTGCGTCTCGATTTCATCTGAATTTACCATTTGTCTTCATCAATTATTTTGCTATGTACCGGGACCACTTGGCTTGTGTGTACTAGGAGCAATTGCTGCATATGTAATGGCGTCTCGTTGCATAAGCACTGGAGTACACAGAAATTGAATAGCCAGGTTCATTTTTAGCCGATCACTGTCATGTTTCTAGATAAAACAATTAGCAACCTTCGACTTGCCTTTCAATAGCATTCTCCTCCCGAGTCCCTTAGAAGATTCTCCAAGGTCGTCCGCCACACTGAGTAAGCGCCAACTGTGTGCTAGAAAAATATCAGTAGGAGATTAGCTGTTATCCCAGGGAAGAAGTTTCGAGGGTAATGATTAGTGCCCAAACCCTCTTAGCCTCGAGAGTTTGGGTATTTCAAGCCCGGCCGAGGTAACGAGAACTCCTTCTAAGTCGAGCTAACTTGGTGGACATGCCCGATGCTATTTCGAATTTATTTATCTTTTATGTGGAATATCAGTCTAAAACTTTTCTTTGACGCTGCTGGAATGGTATGTCAGAAAAACGTCAGTTAAAAAAATTTAAGTTAGTAATAACAAAGGTACGTCAGATTACACACACACACACACATACACACACACACACACACACATATATATATATATATATATATATATATATATATATTATATACACTCCACATCCCTAACACAGTTACAAAACCTTCCTTGACAAACTCCGCCAAGAAACAGTAAGCAACACAAATGAAGCCCTTCAAGACACAGAGAGTTAATGCTTGATACCAAAGTTATATGTAAAAGAGGAGGAAGAAGATGAACCTGTGATGCTGAGGCATCGGCCGCGAGCCATCTGGAAGGTCCTCCTAACCTTAGGCGACTTCTGGATGGCTGTTGACAGATCGCGCTGGACTCCCTTCCCTGGGCTATGGAAAAGGTGGTCTGTGTATAGAAACGTATGTCTGTGTGTGCGCGCGCGCGTGTGTATGCAACCGTCTGTTTGCTTTGTGCATTCTTTTAGACCTTTATCTTAGCTTCAAGTATTTGAAATAATGTAATGATTAACAATTTAATAAGAGTTCTTCAGCTTATCGTGTTGGACTCTTCCCAGGGTTAAGAGTACGTGATCTGTTTGTAAAGAACCATGTGTGTGTATGTGTGTATGTGTGTGTGCGTTGTGTGTGTGTGTGTATATTTGTTTGCTTGCTTGCTTGTATTCTACAAGCAAAAGTTTTCGTTCCTGGTTATCCCGCAGACTTATTGATTAAAATCTCATGTTAGATCATGGACCCTTGCCTGAGCTCAAGAAACATCGTCTGGCTGTATATATAAACAGTTGAGTGTATGTATTCTTTTGCCTTTAGGTATTCGGAGCATGTTCTTCTCGTACTCTGAAAAAATATTGATAAAAGTTCTGAATTAGATGTGGCCAAATTGCCCCGAACAATGTATTCCTTGGGCAATGGAATAATAGTTCATTTGTATACAAACGTGTGTTATGCATTCGATGTATTCTGCGTATTCTGAAACAAATGAGTCGAGTTCCAATGATCATAAACTGTTCATGTTAATTTAAGTATTCAACTGACTATCTGACCTTTGTCTTTATGAATTCACCATGATTTTAGTTTTCTGTAAAAGAAAACTGTTGTGACGGCTTTGACTGTCCATGCGCATTTTTTTTGTCCGCCCTCAGATCTTAAAAACTACTGAAGGTAGAGGCCTGTAAACATGTATGTTGATCATCCACCCTCCAATCATCAACCATACCAAATTGCAGCCCTCTAGCCTCAGTAGTTTTTATTTTATTTAAGGTTAAAGTTAGCCATAATCGTACTTCTGGCACCTCCACAGGTACCAAGACAGGCCACCACCGCCGGAACGTGGCTGAGTTTCTTGGGCTGCGACTAGGAATTTCATGGGCCATGACTGAGGCCACCACCGGACCGTGGTTGAGTTTCATGGGCCGCGGCTGTACAGAAAACTCGATTGCGGCGAAGAAACTTCGGCGCATTTTTTTCTTGTTAATATTCTCTTTTTAATCCTTTTTACTCGTGGCTACTAACACCTTATGTGTATAAGTACATCGTATTCGAGCGAACATTAAACAGTCTCATTTCATTTTCCTTCGATTATGTTTTTCAAAGACCCTCGTCAGTGAGTCCCATAACCCATATTTTTTTTGTAGCCCCTAGAGCCCAGGGACTTGCATAAAGGCTTTTTGCGCACTTCCATTTAAGGATGTCTACCTCTTTCCTTAGAATAGGCTCCATTAATTTTCTTTTCCTCTTTTCTTTTCTTTTTTCTTATCTCACTACTCGTGTGTTTGAGAGGTCTGTACGTTGTCGCATGGTACAAGATGTTCTGATCAAGTTCAGCCCAAGTTATTCTAGCCAACTAGTCTATTTTGTTTGGATTGTGGTGTTGGTATTAGGTAACCATTTTGTGTTGTTCATTTATTTTGCCAGTCATCGATATTAAATAACGGAGTTTCATGATTGATTGAATATAGAATTTAGGCCAAAGGCCAAGCACTGGGACCTATGAGGTCTTTCAGCGCTGAAACGGAAATTGACAGTGAAAGGTTTGAAATGTGTAACTGGAAGAAAACCTCACAGTTGCACTATGAATCAATTGTTAGGAGAGGGTGGAGAGTAAGATGGAAGAAAGAATATGAAAGGAGATACAGTAAAAGGAACGAAAGGGGTTGCAACTAGGGGGCCGAAGGCACGCTGCAAAGAATCTTAAGTAATGCCTACAGTGCACTGCATGAGGTGCACTGACGGTACTAACCCCACTATGGAAAACGGAGTTTCATGCACTTCCATGGACATGAGAAATTTCAGTCAGAAACACTATGAAGATATCTCTCTCTCTCTCTCTCTCTCTCTCTCTCTCTCTCTCTCTCTCTCTCTCTCCGTATTAGAATAATAAATTTGGGGGACCTTTAAGTTTCACAAAGCTTATTTTTTGGTATATCAATGGAGTGCTGTTTACTTCAACAAATATTTACTTTAGATGCACACCATCTTCCTTTTTCTTAATCTGGAATGATAAGCTCCGGAACTCTTTTCCCTACTCCGTTTTCCGGTCTTTCAAGAGGTGCTTTTTCAATCACTCATATATATATATATATATATATATATATATATATATATATATATATATATATATATATATATATATATATGTGTGTGTGTGTGTGTGTGTGTGTGTGTGTGTGTGTGTGTGTGTGTGTGTGTGCCAGTGCATAAGACCAAAAATTATGTGATCATGTTATGATTTATTTAGTCTACCTGCCCTCATTTATTCCATACAAAAGGAAAGAAAATATCTACATGCAAGATAATCCTTACTGTCGTTGCAATGTGTGCAGCTAGTGAAAACAATTCATTATATACAATTTCCTAACAAAACGTCCAAATCTCCTTCAATTATTTTATCGTCATAATCCCTGCTCTCTTCTCTATATGTGTATGAAGTTTAAAAATTACTTCAATCCTTACTTTTTTTTTACCGTGGTACTGGCTATATTTTACTCTAAATTTTAACTTTTACCCAAGATTTGTAGAATGAAAATAGATACATTTTTTTGCATTTTTTAAATTCTAAAAATCAAAATTTACCCTTATTTTTATTTTTTATTTCAATCGCCAGCTTTTACCTGCATTTCTAATATAATAAACGTTCTCCATTATTGTTCGTCTACTTTAAAAATACAAGAAAAATATTAGTTCTTCAGCTGAAATGAAGTTAACAGTTTACTTTCAGTATTAAAGTAAAGGTTCAAAAAAGCTGTTACCCTCATTTTTACTTCAGTAAACTTTTACACTTAATTCAACTTAGGAACTAAACTCATCCTGTTATCCACAATCAAAAAAGTCAACCATCAACTTTATACCAACTTTGAAAGTAAACTTCTACACCTTCCCGAGTCCCCTTACAAATAACCAGTGTATATTTAGAACCAGCGCCCGACCCGATCAGATAAGGCTCATTACTCTTGAAATACAAGAAACTCTTATCAACAATCAACAGCTTAGGCCAATCTCTATTAAAGTGTAACGTGAGAGGAGCTGCCATGTATGACTCGCCGCTATCTTATGACGCAGTGGCGCTCTCTCTCTCTCTCTCTCTCTCTCTCTCTCTCTCTCTCTCTCTCTCTCTCTCTCTCTCTTCTAGCATAGCTCAAGGTTTTGGACTTGTGTAACATTGAAAAAGTTTCTCGTAGATGAAGTCCCAAAGCCTTGTATAACAAAATATATTTCTTCGCATAATGTGAATAAAGGTAACTTTGCATTATAGCGGTCACACCACAAAAATGAACGAAAAATCATATAACCTCTGCCCAAAGCGAAAGCAATTTTGGGGGGAAAATTCACTTTAATTCAACGAGCGTAAAAGGTTGGAGCAACGTTCGGTGAATAATGATCACCAGGATTTCAGCAAGTTGTCAAAATAACGAATGACGAGGATCGAGCCTCGGTACGAAAATATCCTTTCCCGTGGTCGATGTGATGGTGTTAGTTCGGCCGTGTCTTGCCGCTGCTGCGGCATGTGGTGCCACACAGCTCTGGAATGGTATGTGGTCACATGGTCACATAAATCGAGCGGTGTGGTATGTGACAGTCCGGGGTTGAGAGGGGAAGGATGGGGCGATGTTCGGTGGAGGGGAGAGGGGAAAGGGAAGGGGAAGGGGAGGGTTATAAAGGGAAGACGGGAGGAAGAGACGGGTAGGGACATATCAGAAAGAGCCCAGTGGACTACCGACTTGGACTAACAGCTCCGAAATTGCTCCTCCCCGGGAGTTAGACTCACTTTCCGTTTCATTCAACTGTTGCGTTTGCTTCCTCTCTCTCTCTCTCTCTCTCTCTCTCTCTCTCTCTCTCTCTCTCTCTCTCTCGTGCTAAGCACATATCCTGTACAGTGAATATTTTGTCTGTAAAGTTAACATATCTACCGTTTGATCACACACACTGCACCCATTCTGGGCTCTCTCTCTCTCTCTCTCTCTCTCTCTCTCTCTCTCTCTCTCTCTCTCTCTCTCTCATACACACAGAAGAAAAAAAATATTTTTGTCCTAAAGTTTGGCATTCATCGTCTACCAAGCAA
>NC_089782.1:22875621-22880621 GCF_040412425.1 Macrobrachium rosenbergii
CAGTGGCAGTGAGCCACAACGAGGCTTGCAAAACCACAAAAAAAGAACCACATAAATGAATTGACAATCGCCATAAGAGTCAACTCCATACTCAGCATGGATCGTGATTAGTTGGTTTAGATTAAGCCAGCCTTAACCAGAACGGATTCTTGCCCTAAGGGGGCCCGTTTGTGCGGCTACGTGTTAGAGAGAGACCGAAGCCTGGTGTGGACCTCTGGACTCTTGAAACCGACAGGGATATCCATGGATGACTTCCGAGGGCAAAACACTGAACATATTATATCATCATTGCACCATTAAAAATGTATAAAATAAAATAAAAAATTGTTCTTTTCTGGTAAAAACATGCACTAGATACATGCATAAATCTACCTATCTGTCTATCTATTTATTTATGTGACTATCAATGTATGTATTTATATATTTAGTTATTTCTTTGTTTATTCATTTATTTACTGATTACGTGTGTCCGTGAACGATTCCGTTTTCGTTGCCAATATGAAAATAAATCAAAACCTCAAAATACTTTGTGAATAAAAATAAATTACTTTGTAACTTAAGTTTAAGCAGTAAACCTGTTATAGATGATAATCTTGCAAAATAAAATCATTTTTGATAAATATCAAACATTATGTTAACAATAAAAAGAAAAAATTGACGAGAAACATACCTAAATAAGATCTGTTATGTATAACATTATTAGAAGCACAGCTTTTCAGCAAAAGCAAGGAAATCTTACAAGCATAAATCGGCCCCAATAAAATCATGAACATGAACCAGCATGAAAAAAAAAAAAAGTTTCTTTCAAAGAAGCGACGCTGACGATGATGTATGACTCTTCATACCCTGACACGAGTCCTCATGCAAAGGAACACATAATATAAGATGTAAAGTCGAGTTTATTATGAATTCATTTTTCCCGTTAGCTAGACTAAAAGCCCGAAGATTTCAGCTAATAACCAAAACACTTAGAACAATACAAATAATAAGTGTGACTGTTGCTCGTTAAAGAAGCTATTTCGCTTTTTAATTATTTAATATATTTATAAACATATATGTATTATATTGATATATATATATATATATATATATATATATATATATATATATATATATATATATATATAGATACATACACACATATAGACATGTATGTATATATATATAACTGAATCACAAAATATGGAACGTGATGAATATATAAATAAAGGCAAAATCCACTGTTTCTATTTCCTTCGTTACTTTTGTCTGAATATATAAATAATATATAAAATATACTGTTTATATTTATATATATATATTTTGTCTATTTATATATATGTGTGTGTGTGTGTGTGTGTGTGTGTGTGTGTGTGTGTGTGTGCGCGTGTGTGTGTGCGCGCGCGTGTTTGTATGTGAGCAATGAATCTTCACCTGTAGGATACTTTAACAGGTTGTATATAATTATCCTCCTTCACAAAAGTCTCATAACATTAATTGCTACAACATCAATCACAACACCAAAATGGACGCCAAACCAGGAGCTTTAAAATCCATCCCTAAATGTAACAACTCTTATTCCCTTAAAGGCCGAGCTACATTATTCTCAATTCATTTAGTTTGTATAAGAATTTTCCATCTATTCATTTTCCGTAAGCTTCCGTGTTCTAAATTTTGGAGTTATATCTTATTTGCGTTTCCTCTGCTTTTGAGTTCCCTACTAAGGAGCTCTTCCTTTGCTCCGTGCTCCCTACTAAGGAACTCTTTCTTTGCCTCCGTGTTCCCTACTAAGGAACTCTTTCTTTGCTCCGTGTTCCCTAGTAAGGAACTTTTTCTTTGCTCCATGTTCCCTACTGAGGAACTTTTTCTCTGCTCCGTGTTCCCTACTAAGGAATTTTTTCTTTGCTCCGTGTTCCCTACTGAGGAACTTTTTCTTTGCTCTGTGTTCCCTACTAAGGAACTTTTTCTTTGATCCGTGTTCCCTGCTGAGGAACTTTTTCTTTGCTCTGTGTTCCCTACTAAGGAACTTTTTCTTTGATCCGTGTTCCCTGCTGAGAAACTTTTTCTTTCCTCCGTGTTCCCTACTGAGGAACTCTTTCTTTCCTTCATGCTCCCTACTGAGGAACTCTCTCTTTCCTCCATGCTCCCTACTGAGGAACTCTCTCTTTCCTCCATGCTCCCTACTGAGGAACTCTCTCTTTCCTCCATGCTCCCTACTGAGGAACTCTCTCTTTCCTCCATGCTCCCTACTGAGGAACTCTTTCTTTGCTCCGTGTTCCCTACTGAGAAACTCTTTCTTTGCTCCGTGTTCCCTACTGAGAAACTCTTTCTTTGCTCCATGTTCCCTACTAAGGAACTTTTTTTTTCTCCCTTGTTCCCTAATCATGAGGTTTCCCCTTACTCCCGTGTTCCTGACTTTGGAATTTTCCCAGTTCGTTCGTGTTCACTACCTCGGAATTTTTTCTTTGCACCGATGTTCCCTAGAAAATTTTTCTGTACGTCAGTGTTCCTAACATACGAATTTTGACCATACTTCCGCTGTCGCCTGTTGAATATTTCAGAGTAATAAGGCCAAAACAAATGACAAATTGCCTTGGAAATGAGTCTTCAGCACTGGAGAAAACAAGTAAAAACTGCGCCGAAATTTCTTCGGCACAATCGGGTTTTCTGTACAGCCGCTAAAGCGCATAATCAAGGACACCGAAAATAGAGCTATCTTTCGGTGGTCTCGGTATAATGCTGTATGAGCCGCGGCCCATGAAACTTAACAACGGCCCGGTGGTGGCATATTCTATATCGTTGTCAGAAGCACGATTATGTATAACTCTAATTTTAAATAAAATAAAAACTACTGAGGCTAGAGGGCTGCAATTTGATATGTTTGATGACTGGGGGGTGGATGATTAACATACTTATTTGCAGCCCTCTTGCCTCTGTAGTTTTTAAGATCTGGAGGCGGACAGAAAAAGGGCGGACAGAAAAAAGTGCGGACAGGATACAGTGCGGACGGACAGACAAAGCCGGCACAATAGTTTTCTTTTCCAGAAAACTAAAAACCCAAAACCATAAGAAGTCGAAAACATGACAAAAGTAAACACCAAACAAATGAACACATACACAAATGCAACACGAACAAATACACGTACAAACAAATACACACACAAACAAATACACACACAAACAAATACACATACAAACAAATTCACACAAACAAATGCACACACAAACAAATACACACACAAACAAATACACATACAAACAAATTCACACAAACAAATGCACATACAAACGAATACACATACAAACAAATTCACACAAACAAATGCACACACAAACAAATACACACAAACAAATTCACACAAACAAAGGCGCACACACGCGAGAGAAGCGCACCTCGCCATCATCCACGACGACGCTCTTGAAGAATCGCCACGGAGGGAGAAGAGGTAAGCCGCTAAAGGAGGGGGAACAGATGAAAGCCGATAAAAGACAGGAAGAGCACTGACAAATCGAACAAATGATGAGCCTCGATAAGACTCAAATAGAAAATGTTAAGACCCGATTAAGGGAGAAATCTTTATCTGCCGGCGGGGCCTCCTTAACGGTGATTATCGCCGTGTCCCTGGGCGAGACGGAAAGGGTACTTGCGATCTGGGGGTGATAAGAAGGGAGAGTTAGCACTGTATAGAGGAGAAAATACGCGCGCACACACAAACACACAAACACAACACACACACACACACACACATATACACATACATACACACACACACACACATATATATATATATATATATATATATATATATATATATATATATATATATATATATAAAAATTCCACAGAGCTTGATTTCCGTTTTTGTCTTTACTTTGAATTTAGTTCAGTTTCAAAATAGTGAAAAAATTTAATATACACAAATTGAAATATACAAAATTTACATATATAACATTATACATATATTTTTCTGTGAAACACGTGTTCATGTTTTGATATTTTTTCTATATATATATATATATATATATATATTATATATATTATATATATATATACATATATATATATATATATATATATATATATATATATATATATATATATATATATATATATATATATATATATATATACAGTACATATATATACATATTTATATATTATATATATATACATATATTATGTGTGCTTGTACACTTTTTCACCTTTTTGAAAACGAACAACTAAATTAAAATTATACACAAAAACACAAATCAGTCTTCCATGAAAATTTACATAATATTATTCACCATTTGAAAACTACATCAAAGATAAAAAAAAACACAAATCAACCCAAAATGAAGAAAATCCAGAAAAGTTAAAAAACAAAAAGCACCAAAGAAGAAACAAGAAACCCCCTTTGACCTCACAGATACTGTACCAATGACCACAAGAGGAAAGTCGATTTTACAGCCCCGACCATCTCCTCCTGATGATTATCAATTGTCGAAGAGAGATGAGCACCATTGTTTACAAGGGAGGGGTCCTAATCCCTCACTGATGGGCGGGGGTCCCAAACCCTCGTTTATGGGTGGGAGGGCAGTTTAGGGGCGATTCGTCAAACCCGCAAAATAAAAATGACTTCTGTCATATGGCACGAAACGACCAGATTACCCTGTTTATCTTCCGCTGCCCATTTGCTGTAACTGATATAGTGTAATTATCGGAAATTAAGCTAGACAATTTCGCTACCTGCTTTCCTCTCCAAGTGTGACGAACAATCGGCGTGTTGCTGGGAGGACGCAGTAACCTAGAAAAATCATTTATCAGAAAAACTGAGAAAACTCTATACAATTCAAATTATCAGAAAAATAGAGAAAACTCTACAAAATCAGTTATCAGAAAAACAGAGAAAACTATATGCAAATCAGTTATCAGAAAAACAGAGAAAACTCTACACAAATCAGTTATCAGAAAAATAGAGAAAACTCTATGCAAATCAATTATCAGAAAAATAGAGAAAACTCTATGCAAATCAATTATC
>NC_089782.1:22888121-22933121 GCF_040412425.1 Macrobrachium rosenbergii
TCTTCCATTTTAGAACAGTGCAGCTCCCAGTCAATGCTACGTTCAGCTTCTTCCATTAAGCAGCGTTTCAAAATATCCCATTACTTTCCTTGTTTTCCTGTACGAGATACTTCTGTCTTCGCTTGTGTGTGTGCGATTCATAAATATATTCATACACAAGATGTAATTTCCTTAAGAGTGTAAATTTCCTTAAGCAAACCCACCTTCAAGATATTATTATTATTATTATTGTGTGTGTGTGTTATTATTATTATTATTATTATTATTATTATATCAGTAGATGAACCCATTCATGGAACAAGCCCACCACAGGGCCACTGCCTTGAAATTCAAACTTAAAAGAATATGATGTTCATTAGGAAAGTCAGACGAAGTAAGGGGAAATACAGAACGAGAAGTCACTGATTAAAAGAAAATAAACTAATAAATCAATAAACGAGATAAAAATGTATTCTAACGCAAGGTGAACAGTATAAGGTGCAAACATTAAAAAAAATACACGTATACAACTCAAAAAAAAAAAAAACGACACAACACGAGCTTTTCCGGGAAGAAAGGAAAGACCTACAAAAAGACCAAAAAAAGACCTACAAAAAGACCAAAAAAAGACCTGCGAAAAAAGGCCGAGAAGACCAACAAAAGCACCGATCCTATCAGAGATAATGACTCGATATAAGCACCGGAGTTCCCAGCTATGCTAGGTAAGGATGCTACAAATAAAGCCGACTACGATAAGCAAATCGTCTCCCAACAGAACAATACACTTATTTGGGCAAAGGAATCCGGCAAGATCTTTCTCCCATTCTTCCTGGGGAGAGAGAGAGAGAGAGAGAGAGAGAGAGAGAGAGAGAGAGAGAGAGAGAGAGAGAAACGTTTGACTTACTGTCCGAAAGAATTCAGCAGGATCTCTGGCTCCTATGATATGAGAGAGAGAGAGAGAGAGAGAGAGAGAGAGAGAGAGAGAGAGAGGGGAAACGTTTGACTTACTGTCCGAAAGAATTCAGCAGGATCTCTGGTTCCTATGATGAGAGAGAGAGAGAGAGAGAAACAACTGACTTACGATTCGAAAGGAAATTCAGTAGGATCTGTGGTTCCTATGATATGAGAGAGAGAGAGGGAAACAATTGACTTACGGTTCGAAAGAATTCAGCAGGATCTCTGGTTCCGATGAAGAGAGAGAGAAAGAGAGAGAGAGAGAGAGAGAGAGACTTCATTTCTAGAATATCCCAGGAATATTGCAATTGAAAGAAAATTAAAACCAACTGAATATAAGCAATACCTAGATTTGGTCCAGAATTTCTTAGAAGCAACACCACTTTCATAAACATCTCATAAAATGCTTCAAGAACGAGAGAATTATTGAATAAATGCCTTAGATTTATTGAGTTTTCAATCATTTTAAAAACCACTGAATAATAAGCTGCTAGACACTACTGACGCATAATTTTACTGCTGACCCCGGCTGTGACCCACTGACCCTTTAGCTTGACCCCAAAGGTCTGCTGCGAGTTTCGAGTTTCTAGGCATGGGCTTTTTGGATGAGGCTTCTAGGACCCGACCCTTTGCCTCAAAGCCTTCTGGATTTCACTGTGGTCACCCGTCCGAGTAAAGACCAGGCCAAAATGTACTGAATTAAATTCACCGACATACGTTTGAGTTCACCTATCCAAACTCGGACCAAAAAACGAGGTGGCGTAACTTCACCGGAAGTAACCGCACTCGAAACAAGCTCTAAAATTCCCAAATAAAAAGTAGCAATATAAGACCGAATGGTGGACTTACCTTGCCGAAAATAAAAGGCGGCCTGTCATCCGTCAGCCGGGAAATGAGAGCCCGGTTGCCAAAATCTCAGTCAAAATGACCCGCTTTGTGGGCAGAGCGAATGACTGCACAGCAGCATCGCGTGGAGGAAGAAGAAGTACCTACCTGGAAAGGAGGAGAAAACTTCGTTTATATCAGATGATTGCTGTTTTAACAATTCGTTTATCTTACTTCAAAGTTGCGCATTCATCTCATGATTCAATAAAGGTAGATGGAAACAAATTATACGTACATAAATTACACACACGAGCATGCACATTTACGCACATGCATGCAAACACCCACCAATTGCACACACACTTATATATATATATATATATATATATATATATATATATATATGTATATATATATATATATATATATATATATATATATATATATATATATATATATATACACAATATGTATATTAATATATATATAACGTATATATATACATATATATAATGTATATTATATATATATATATATATATATATCGTATATATATATGTATATATATAAATATATATTTATAAATATACATATATAAATATATAATAATATATATGTATATATATATATAATATATATGTATATACATATATATATATATATATATCATATATATAGTATATATATCAAGCCACCACTCTCCTAATAATAGTTTGTTATTATTCATATCATGCGAAAGGGCAAACGAGATTATGGAAACCGCATACTAATGCAGACACAAGCCCGTTACAAAGCGCCATTTCAGAAGCAGCGCAAGAAAAAAAGTTCGCTAAAGAGTAATTGCATTGCAGAACGGGCGAAAGTTTAATAAGCTCTCTAAGCAGGAAAATTGGCTTTTATTTATTTCGTATTCTGTTAAGAAAAATATTAAATTACAGTTGATGTATACTTTGTGGCTGCAATCATTTTCAAAAAGTTGAACAAATGCTATATATATATATATATATATATATATATATATATATATATATATATATATATATATATATATATATATATATATATATATATATTATATATATATATATATATATATATATATATATATATATATATGTATATATATAAATATATATGTATATATTATATATATAAAATATAATGTATATATCTATATATATACATATATACATGCAATTCGGAACGAAAGGGCATAACTCCTGCTTGTCAATATGAGATAAAGACAAAATGTACTAAATATTGGAGAAGCACATGATGAGTAACGCAGACTGCTACCTTAGAACGCATTCTTTACTTTGGGGGTATTTGAGTTACAAGCTTTTAAAGAGGAATGTCCATTTTCCTTCCAAATGAGCGTAATAATACATATATATATATATATATATATATATATATATATATAATATATATATATATATATATATACTATAAAAAGAGAGAGAGAGAGAGAGAGAGAGAGAGAGAGAGAGAGAGAGAAGGAAAATAAGACCAGAAGAATACTGTCTACTGAAGAAAGAGAAGGGGTGGAGATGGAAAATAGGCAAGGGATCCCAGAGAGAGTGGGAGGAGTGTATATGACAAGGGATGTAACTACCAAGATGGGAGGAGTCAGCGGAGGGGGAGGGAGTCGAGTGGGGGGGGTGTAGGGTAAGCGATCTGGGTGACGGGGAGGAGGGGGTATAAGAAGATAATTAACTACGGGTCAAAGGTGAGCGCTTTTGCCACGCGCCAATCCCTCCTCCTGGTGTTACACCACAGGTAACAATTGTCCGCGCATGCGCGCGCACACACACACACACATACACACATACACACACACAAAGACAAGGCTTCCAAGAACTTTGTTTTTTTGCTTTTTTTTCAAAACAGAACGATTTTTATTTTACAAGACACAACGATTGTTTTTTTACAAGACAACGGTATTCTTTAACAAGACAGAACGACTTTTTTTTACAAGACACAACGATTTTTTTTTACAAGACAACGGTATTCTTTAACCAGACAGAACGACTTTTTTTTTACAAGACACAACGATTTTTTTACAAGAAAACGGTATTCTTTAACAAGACAGAACGACTTTTTTTACAAGACAACGATTTTTTTTACAAGACAACGGTATTCTTTAACAAGACAGAACGACTTTTTTTTTACAAGACACAACGATTTTTTTTACAAGACAACGGTATTCTTTAACCAGACAGAACGACTTTTTTTTTTACAAGACAACGATTTTTTTTTACAAGACAACGGTATTCTTTAACAAGACAGAACGACTTTTTTTTACAAGACACAACGATTTTTTTTACAAGATACAACGAATTTTTTTACAAGACAGAACGATTTTTTTTACAAGACACAACGATATTCTTTTACAAGACGGAACGATTTTTTTTTACATGACACCACGATTTTTTCTTTTACAAGACACAACGATTTTTTTTTACAAAGGACAACGATTTTTTTTACAAGACAGAACGATTTTTTTTACGAGGCAGAACGATTTTTTTTACAGGCACAACGATATTCTTTTACAAGACAGAACGATTTTTTTACAAGGAAGAACGATTTTTTTTTTACAAGAAAGAACGATTTTTTTTCCAAGACAGAGCAATTTTTTTTACAAGACAAAACGATTTTTTTACAAGACACAACGAATTTTTTTTTTTTTACAAAACAGAACGATTTTTTTTTACAAGACAGAACGATGGAATGGCAATCTAATGACCATATCTAGACCAGACCCGAAGGAAACATGGAAAACAAGGTGGTAACGATTAAAAAAAAAAAGTGGGGTACGAGGGTAGGTAGAGACTGAACAATGAAAGAGCTAGCTAGCTAGCTACCCGCCTCTCAAAGGGATACGAATGGGCATTGCTCAAAGTGGGCGTGGACCTGATGTCGTTAACGGGCACGTACCAATTAACGGGAGCATTACAGAACATATAATTATAAGGTGTCTGTGCATTAGGAACGTGTGATTATACGTATCAAGAATTTATTAGGAAATGGCGAGGCTCTGGAGATATTTTCTCCGGACAAGTCCATTGGTCTTTCGTCCCACGATCTGAGAGAAAAGGGGAAAAAGAAAAATGAGAAAGAGGAAAAAGGAAAGAGGAAAGAAAAAAAATGAAAAAGGTAAAAAGAAAAGAGGAAAGGTAAAAGACATTCTCTTTGTAGTCAAAGAAGTTATTTTACACCTAATAGCATCGTGGCCGTGTTACTGAAATTAAAAGTTATTTCACAGTATGACATTTCACAACATGACTACACACGCTTAAGAATGAGCTGTTACAATTACGGCACAGAATCTGTGAACTTGAAATTTTTATCAAACAATTTATTAATTTTAACCGTTCACGGTATTATAAGGGTAAGCGTTGACGAGATACACAATTATAAAATGAGTAAATTGAGTTTTAGGGTGATTTTGTGGCACTGAGCATTAAGCCTTTCGGGTTTCATTGCAGCCCACCACAAAATATCTTTAAAAATATGCATTTATCCCGTTTCTGAAGAAAAAATTAATATTAATTAATATAGTATCACGGGTAGGTAAAGCTGTTTTACTTACGAATCATTTGTCACACGTTGCAAAGAGAACTGCGTCCAACTCTCATGGTAATTAAATCATTACAAGGCTATTCGGCAATATTAATTATCCAAAAATAATGAGCTCAAATAACGATAACTTTATGAAAATCCTAAATGAAGATCAAGAAACGTACAGCATTCTACCTACCATTAAAAAAAACCGGTAACTCGAATCACAAAAACAATGACTTTTGAAGGATTGAGACTACGAACTTGTGAGATTACGGATCATTTAAGTCTGTACCATCCTCTCCCCCTTTCTCTCTACTTTTACACAGGAGTAGCTGAATCTCTCTCTCTCTCTCTCTCTCTCTCTCTCTCTCTCTCTCTCTCTCTCTCTCTCTCTCTCTCTCTCTCTCTCTCTCTCTCTCCTCTTCTGCTCCAAGTCTCCTTAATACATATTATCCCCCTCTGATTCCTCAGGGCAATTAGGTCTATTCTATGCCTCTGAGCTAGATTGAAACAAAATGTGATTGATAGGCAGTTACTGATGATCCTCCATCTGGCAAATCAAAAGTTATTTTTTCTGGCATGGGCCGACAGGACTGGCAATCTAACGCCAGAGCTTTAATGGGAGAGGGTAACAGAAAAGCAGAGAGAGAGAGAAAGAAGAAGAAGAAAGAAAGAAGAAGAAGAGAAAAGAATCAGGTCTTAGCACAAAACACACGAATATATATAGTTACCTTTATAGGGTGGATTACATATACATGCATATATGCAATATATATATATATATATATATATATATATATATATATATATATATATATATATAAACATTATATATTTTTATATGCATATATATATATATATATATATATATATATATATATATATATTATATATATATATACACTCCACAGTAACGCTTTTTTCCCCGTCGAGCTGGTGACAAACGGGAGGTAATCTTCTGGTCATCAGAAAGTCATTTCGGGATGAGGATGCTTGCCCCTTACCCTTCTTTACAGTGACTAACCAAGTACACAATTCAGTGCTAACGCGGGTAACGGGTCCAAAGACATTTCTCGTGGGTATATCGCTGACGAGGCAATATACTGAAAGCTTCCTTTACCATTAAACCCATAGAACTAATAAGTAACACATGCGCCGAAGTTTCTTCGGCGCGATCGAGTTCTCTGTACATCGTATAATCAAGGCCACCGAAAATAGATCTGTCTTTCGGTGGTCTCGGTATAATGCTGTATGAGCCGCGCCCATGAAACTTTAACCACGGCCCAGTGGTGGCCTGACCTATATTGTTGCCAGACGCACGCTTATGGCTAACTTTAACTTTTAATAAAATAATAACTACTGAGGCTAGAGAGCTGCAATCTGGTATGTTTGATGATTGGAGGGTGGATGATGAACATATCAATTTGACAGACAAAGCCGGCACACTAGTTTTCTTTTCAGAACAATAAAAATAAAGCGTGGCAAGGAAATTCTTAGAACACAAACCTTCGCCAAGGCAGAGAAATGTACCCTTCACAAGGAAAGAGGTCCCTTCTCCACAAACAATTACAGTCCCGTCTCTCCCAAAATCTGATCACTAGCTGCCACTCACGAGAAAAAAAAAAAAAATAGATAAACAGGCTAACAAAACTAACCCAAACCTTAACCTCACAGGCCACACCAACAGAACGCGACTTACGGCTCGAGAGGTTTCAACCCCATCACCTTAATTGATTTTCCCAGCGATTCAGGGAACAAGAGAATTAAGCCCAGATTTTTAAAAGGTCATTCGGAGATCCTATAGATAAGGTTGCAGAACAAATTTGCCCAAGATTTGGCAGAGAGAGAGAGAGAGAGAGAGAGAGAGAGAGTTTAAATTCATTAAAAATGAAATTCAAATCATTTTCAGTTTACATTAGTTATTCACATACAAGTTACAATATTCACGAAAGCTAGATTAACAAAAAAGTTTGCGATAAATAGTTCATTTCGGAGAGAGAGAGAGAGAGAGAGAGAGAGAGAGAGAGAGAGTTGAGAGAGGGAGGAGGACTGGTTTTAACATCAATCTGCTGGAAAAGGTATTGGGATATGGGACAACAACAAAGAGCCTTGGAGTATCTGATGACTGGAATAAATTAGAACAGACAAAATTAAAATGTACGTAACGTATTTTCATGGATATGAAAACAAGTAAAAAATGAGCCAAAGCTTCTTCAGTGCAATCGATTTTTCCGTACAGCTGCTACAGCGTATAATCAAGGCCACCGATAATAGATCTATCTTTCGGTGGTTGGTGTCAGTATAATGCTGTATGAGCCGCGGCCCATGGAACTTTAACCACGGCCCGGTGCCAGACTCACGATTATATAGCTAACAACCTTGAATAAAATAAAAACTACTGAGGCAAGAGGGGTGCTATTTGGTATGTTTGATGAGTGGAGGGTGGATGATCAACATACCAATTTGCAGCCCTCTAGCCTCAGTAGTTTTTAAGATCTGAGGGCGTACAGAAAAGTGTGCGAACGGAATAAAGTGCGGACGGACAGACAAAGCCGACACAATAGTTTTCTTTTACAGTAAACTAAAAGCAAAAGAGATCGCGCTGAGAACTAAAGAAAAGATCAAGAAAAGATAGCAGAGAATATGTGGACAAACAGGCTGATGATGTTTGCAAAGCTATGCATTCAAGGAATGGAATTATGATGGGGTTACCCAGCAGAATTCTTCAGATATTCTCGACTAGTGGAGAAAAAGAAGGAAATAACCGTCAAAGCGATAATAAATTATCTAAAATACAGAAATAAATATACGAAAAAATTAACATAATCCTCTCAACTGAGTGATCCTGGAATACAACAAGCTAAGAACGAAGGTATACGGAGTCGATTTTAGCCTTCGTAGTTTACTTAACTGATTTCTTTCAACGATTCGACTTTTGTGTTGATTTTGTACGATGAAGCTATGTATCTGAAATATGCATAATGTTTTTTTTCGGTTTTCTCTTCATATTACATGTAATGTATGTATGTATGTATGCACGTATGTATATGTATATGTATATGCATATGTATATGTATCATATATCATATATATATATATATATATATATATATATATATATATATATATATATCTTGATAGGGAATTTTCTAAAGATTTTGCTACGATGGTTCTCAGCAATGCTCTGTTGAAATTAAAAAAAAAAGTGCCGGGATGAGCTTGGTAACTTTTCCCTCTTGAAACGTCTTCAAGAGTCAACTATATGTAATCCGGACTATAGTTCGATACTGATGAAGCGAGCTATTGTATTTTTCTGTAAAAGACTTTTTTTCTTATATTCATATGTATAAGTTCATGGTTCTCTTTCGTAGCAATACCTATAATTTTGTATAATAATGATACATGGTGCACTTTATCTCTTGTCACACCTTGATTTTGGTACTACGTCGATCCAAAGGTCCAATACGAAGGTTTCTACATAACTGGTTGCTCTCTACTTGGGTAACAACTGAGACATTTTCCAGATTCATCATCATCATCATTTCTCTCTCTCTCTCTCTCTCTCTCTCTCTCTCTCTCTCTCTCTCTCTCTCTCTCTTTCTCTCTCTCCTCTCTCTCTCTCTCTCTCTCTCTCTCTCTCTCTCTCTCTCTCTTTAAATGTTTTTCACATATACTGAAATATGAGGACAAAACAGTATTGTTTCAGTAAAGAACTACCTCCTAAAAGGTATGAATTCGACAAAAAAGTTCCTTCCACTAGAAGGAGAAACAAAAGCACTGGACAAAGAGAGAGAGAGAGAGAGAGAGAGAGAGAGAAACCGTCACCGCCGCCGTCGGGTCGTGACAAGTTCGTGTTCCACCTGGACATTTCCCCGACCGATCGGGACCACCCCCATCTTGTAATCAATTTCTCACATTAACGATTCGATTTTACTGCTTTCCCGTCCTACGACGCAGAGATATAAAGGATGTGAATATTCCAAGGAGAACATAAAAAAAGCAAAAAAAAAAAAACATGTCGCTCATGTTCGGTAGAGATGAACTTGGCCTGGAGATCATGTACGAGAGATTTCGCCTGTAGATTTACCTGTAGATTGGTTCCACCTCTCCGGGAATTACTTCGTTGGGACTCTCCCCTCTGTGGACTCGGACATTATTTGTAAGTTGCAGAGAGAGAGAGAGAGAGAGAGAGAGAGAGAGAGAGAGAGAGGGGGCATTGGCGCTCAAGTATACCATAAAGGAGCTTGGCTAGGATGTCATGCCTAAAAGAGAGAGAGAGATAGAGAGAGGGGGCATTGTCGCTCAGAGTATACCATAAAGGAGCTTGGCTAGGATGTCATGCCTAGAAGAGAGAGAAAGGGGGGGCATTGGCGCTCAAGTATACCATAAAGAGCTTGGCTAGGATGTCATGCCTAAAAAGAGAGAGAGAGGAGGGGGCATTGTCGCTCAGAGTATACCATAAAGGGCAGCTGGATGTCATGCCTAAAAGAGAGAGAGAGAGAGAGAGGGGGCATTGTCGCTCAGAGTATACCATAAAGGAACAGCTAGGATGTCATGCCTAAAAAGAGAGAGAGAGAGAGGGGGGGCATTGTCGCTCAAGTATACCATAAAGGAGCTTGGCTAGGATGTCATGCCTAAAGAGAGAGAGAGGGGGCATTGTCGCTCAGAGTATACCATAAGGAGCAGCTGGGATGTCATGCCTAAAGAGAGAGAGAGAGATATAGAGAGGGGCATTGTCGCTCCAAGTATACCATAAAGGAGCTTGGCTGGGAATGTCATGCCTAAGAGAGAGAGAGAGAGAGAGAGAGAGAGAGAGAGAGAGAGCTTGTCGCTCAGAGTATACCATAAAGGATCTTGGCTAGAATGTTATGCCTGAGAGAGAGAGAGAGAGAGAGAGGTGGGGCTTGTCGCTCGGTATACCAGAAAGAGCTTGGCTAGAATGTCATGCCTATGAGAGAGAGAGAGAGAGAGAGAGAGAGAGAGAGAGAGGAGAGAGAGAGAGAGAGAGAGAGAGACTCAAACACAGTACAGAGAGAGGGTTTTGATGGAATTTTATGGTCGGGAGAGACTGACTGATATATCAACGTAACTGGCGTTACACAACCTATGGTCATCGACGAGAGAGAGAGAGAGAGAGAGAGAGAGAGAGAGAGAGAGAGAGAGCCTGCTCAAATATACCAGAGAGGAGTTTGGATAGAATTTCATGGCCAAAGAGAGAGAGAGAGAGAGAGAGAGTAAGTCCCTCGCTCAAGTATACTAGAAAGGAACGCGGATGAGAGAGAGAGAGAGAGAGAGAGAGAGAGAGAGAGAGGCACGGTGAAAGGTCAGCCTAACATACATCACGAAGGCCTCATCAAATTGATGAGCAGATGAGTGAACGCGAAGCATCGAGGATTAAGCTAAGATTTACATCTGTTCTTTTCTTTCTTTTTAATCATCGACTTTTTCTTCCTTTATCTTTTTTTTTCTGTCAGCTTTTTCTTTCTTTAAAGAAAAAAGAAAAATGATTTATCCAGTTGCCTCTAGTTTTCATTCTCCTTACCACTCAACAAACCAAATGCTTCTGTCGCTTATTATATTTTGCGCTCTCTCTCTCTCTCTCTCTCTCTCTCTCTCTCTCTCTCTCTCTCTCTCTCTCTCTCTCTGTCTCTCTCTCTCTCAAATATGGCAACCTATTCGGAATAATTCTCTTTCACAATCAAACACTGGTTTTTTCTAAGATCGACCCTTCCTCCCTGTCTATCTCTCTATCTAATTATCCGTTTTTCTATCTATCTATGTTTCTATCCTTCGCTATCGACTTTATTTCGAAAATTCTCTCTCGTCCGACATCGGTTTTCTCTCAAAGACTATCCCCACCCTCTCTCTCTCTCTCTCTCTCTCTCTCTCTCTCTCTCTCTCTCTCTCTCTCTCATTTGTATCCAAGCTCCTCTCTAGTATACTTGACCGAAGACTCTCTCTCTCTCTAGCTCTCTCTCTCTCTCTCTTGTATCATTTGTAGCTCTCTCTAGTATACTTGAGCTGAAGGGCTCTCTCTCTCTCTCTCTCTCTCTCTCTCTCTTCTTGTATCCAAGCTCCTCTCTAGTATACTTGAGCGAAGGGCTCTCTCTCTCTCTCTCTCTCTCTCTCTCTCTCTCTCTCTCTCTCTCCTCGAGGTCCAGAGTTCACGCCATCCATCGGGCTTAATAGCTTACTTTCTCGTCCATTGCATTATTTCATGACCGGCCATTTACTCCGCTACACTCTTGCGTGACTCTCTTCATTCCCAATTTCCATATTTTATTTTTCTACGATTTCTTTTCTTGCCGGAATTTCGCTTTTCCATTCTTCTTCTCCTCCTCCTCCTTTTTCCTCTTCCTCTTCTTCTTATCACTTTTTCTTTGTGGTTTTCTTCACGATTCCTTCCCGTTGCCTGACCTGACAGTCCGTGCATCCAAAATTCCGTCATATTTATTTCTTTAGGATTTTTTTTTCTTTGGAAATTTGATCAGACGTTAATATCTACAATAAACGACGTTTTTCCTTCTAATGCCAAAACAATTGATATTTAAAATCATGAGAACTCTTGTGACTTTCAAAGTTAAATAATTACATACATACATACATACATACATACATACATACATACATACATACATACATACATACATACATATATATGTATATATGTGTGTATATATAAAATTATCAAGACACCGTTTCCTTATAATCTCAAAAACATAATTTTATAAATGAATAAAATAAAGAAATTATTTATTCTTCCAGGTCTATAAACTGACAAATATTTCAAGAACTTTTTTCTTTCATGCGCAACCAAAAACTTTTCTATATTGAACTGTACTTATTCCAGTCCCAAACACATTTTGTGTGTAAAATGATACCCAAACTTTCTTTTGCATACGATGGTATTAATAATATGAATAATTCAATCATCACTGTTCATATCTTGTAATGCGCTGGTACTTATATGCCGGGTCACAATTTTATTTGAAGGTTTTTAACTGATTTACCCTTCGCGTAATGCTGACGTTGAAACAAGATTTGACAAAAGATTTTGGTTTTGCGAAGTGGTGACACCATTACTGAAACTTAAAAGTCACAACGGGGCCTGAGTAGCCGATGAAACGGGTAGTTTAGAAAGTGAGCAGAATCCTACTACTAATATTATTATTATTATTATTATTATTATTATTATTATTATTATTATTATTATTATTATTATTATTATTATTATTATTATTATTCAGAAGATGAACCGTATTCATATGGAACAAGTCCACAGGAGCCATTGACTTGAAATTCAAGCTTCCAGAGAATATTAAGGTGTTCACTCGAAAGAAGTAACAGAAGGTAATGAATGGGAAATACAGAAAGAGGAGATCAGTTACTTGAAAAACAGATAAATTAACAAATTAATAAATGAATAAAAATGTAAGTAAAATAATAAAGTAAAGTAATGTAAGTAAAATACTGTACAAAGCAAATAAATATTCATATATTTATTTTTTGTGATATTCCCTTTCAGTCAACATTGCTAAGAAAATTATTTGAACACTGGTGTACCTGTCCCGTTAAAAATGAATGCAATATTCATGCAATTTTTCCCAAGCATTTTAATTAAAATATATCAAGGACTTTGCGCTTCTCTACATTTTCTTGTTTAAGTACTAGTGAAAGTTAAAACGTGGCCATTTCCTTTAAGTTATTTTTCTTATACTCCGTAAAAATAAATGTGTTAATAAACATTAGGTTTTAAAAGGTAGATATACGTGAACACAGCGCAAATATTTTATTATATGTCTCACGAAGTTTGTCAACAGTTTAAAGCTTTTCTTAAAAATACCAAAATCTTTTCATAATCAAAAATCACTTTGAAAAATAAGTAAAGAGGCTCTCATACGGCCCCTATGAAATATTTTTGCTTAGAAGAGGTTAAAACTAGAGCAGGGAAGTGTTAAAGAAGTTGGACAGCTAAGCATGAATGGACCAAAGGAGTCTAATAAGGGAAGCTACATGAACCCAACTAATGAGGAATATTACATTTTAAGAATGTGTATTTATTGCAGCTGAGATTTGAAACAGTACGAAGACAAAACATGAAAATAAAATATTATGAAAAATAGAAAGAAAATATACACTGACAATGTTAAAACATGAATTTTGCGCACTTGAAGTCTTGGGAATATACACAGGTAGAAAAAGTGGGTTATAGCACATTAGCATATGAATTCCTTTAAATTAATTCTCAATTGTAACCAACCCAGTAAGCAAGCGATACATACACCAATACATGAAGAAATGTAAAAGTGATAATCAGTATCAAGTGATAAAGCAAACAACAGATGAATATTCAAGGAGGAAGGTAAACATAACGTAACCAAAACAAACATAAGAAATTTAAGAGATGAACAAATGTAACCAAACCAAGAAGCAAGAGACATATACACTAACAGATAAAGAAATAAAAAAAAGAGATAATCAATATAAAGATGGAAGAGACAGATATAAAAAATATCTAATCCAAGCAACAGATGATTATAAAGAATGACACAAAAAATATAACCAAAATAAACTGAATGAAAAAAACATTGCCAAGTTAATAAACGCAGATGACGCAAGGTCTAAAAACGTGACTTAAAAAAGAAACATTTTAAAGACTTGAGAAAAAAATTCGACGATTCGACCAAGAAAAAAATTCGGCGGTTCGACTAAGAAAAGAAACAAATCGACGAATCGACTAAGAAAAAAAATTCGACGATTCGACTAAGAGAAAAAAATTCGACGATTCTACTATGAAAAAAAAATTCGACGATTCCACCAGCGAGCTTACGAATGGATAAACAACAAAGCGAATAGAGACTTTGGCTGCCATTAGAGGGACATTAAGTCGAGAGGTTTATCGACGAGTAATGTCGAATAAAGTCTTACAAAAGAGGCAAAATGTTTTCTCCAGATGCGTATAGATTCAAGGCCAAAGGCCAAGCACTGGGAACCTACGAGGTCAGTCAGCGCTGGAAAGGAATTTGAGAGTAGGTAGATTTGAAAGGTGTAACAAGAGGAAAACCTCGCAGTTGCACTATGAAATAACTGTTAGGAGACGGTGGTTAGCAAGATGAAAGAAAGACAATATGAATGGAGGTAAAGTAAAAGGAATGAAAGGGGTGCAAGCTACGGGCCGAAGGGATGCTGCAAACAACCTTTAGTAATGCCTACAGTGCTTCCCCGTGAGGTGCACTGACGGCAGTACCCTGAGCTATCAGGGAGAGACTGTCGGTAGTAATTAGGAGATGCCTTGAGAAGAGGTCACGTGGATGAACCTGAGGTCGGGTTTGGGGAAAACAAATTGTAAACAGAATAGTGTTGAATCGTCGAATTTTTTTTCATAGTCGAATCGTCGAATTTTTTCTTAGTCGAATAGTGGATTTTTGTCATAGTCGAATCGTTGAATTTTTTTTCTTAGTCGAAGCGTAGACTTTTTTTCTTAGTTGAATCTTCGAGTTTTTTTTTCTTAATCGACTCGTCGAATTTTTTTCAGTCGAATTTTTTCATAGTCGAATCATAGAATTTTTTTCTCTTAGTCGAATCGTAGAATTTTTTTCTCTTAGTCGAATCGTAGAATTTTCATCTCTTAGTCAAATCGTCGAATTTTTTTCTTAGTCGAAACGTCGATTTTTTTTCTTAGTCTAATCATCGAATGGCAAAAATCTGTTTGGTGCATAAATATACATTTTTAAAAGTACAAAAATAAAAATCACGTACGTAATCATAATTGTGAAAATTATATACAAATACTAGATAGACGAATATACTAGTTTAAGAAAAAACATTAAATGCTCAAATATAAACGTATCCAAAATTACTGCTATTCAGCATACTAATATGATAATAAAAGTAAAATTAAAATAACATAACTTTTAACATTAAATCTTAAGAAACATCCCACTAATAATAAAAATGATGACAATTTTGTTATTATTATTATTATTATTATTATTATTATTATTATTATTATTATTATTATTATTATTATTATTATTATTATTATTATTATTATTATTAAAAACTAATACTGAAGAGTATCAAAAGATTGCAACAAATTTTCTGTACCTAACTTTACAAAGCAAAAGTAAAAATATAAATATACTTTGTACTATAACAATAATAAACATCCCAGAATAATGATAATAATAATAATAATAATAATAATAATAATAATAATAATAATAATATTATTATTATTATTATTATTATTATTATTATTATTATTATTATTTATTATTATAATAATAATAATAATAATAATAATAATAATAATAATAATAATAATAATAATAATAATAATAATAATAATAATAATACCGAAAACAAATAAATCACAAGAACTAAAAAACCGAATACTTAAAAAGACCAATTGAGAAGTTAGAGCCTCTCGTCTTGCTAGGCCCGAAACACAAAAGAATTAAAACCGCGCAGAGGCTTTATGAAAATCCAAAGAGAAACTGACAAACGTAAAGGCATTTTATTTTCACCGGCCATGATTACGATCGTCCTGACGTCATATATTAGTGATATTATTACTCCGGGAACAGCTGAGCAAGATTCTCAAAATAGAAGTTTTGTAATAATGAGAATGGTTCTTTGGCGAGCGTACGAGTGAGGGAATTTTTTTATTTTTTTAAAGGGTTGTCGTGTGTTCAAAAAGTTTTTTAATATATTTTAAGAGATAAAACAAAGCGTTGAGTAAAGAACAGTCCTTTAGACTAACAAAAAAATACGCATGTAAACAAATGAAGCAACGGAAAAACCGTAAATAATTGTGTAAGTAAAATTAAAACCTGGAAAAAAAAATACATCCCTAACGATGAAACATTCTCATAGACTGAGAAAAATACAATCAATCAATCAATTAATTAGATAGTTAAACAGATAAATAAATAGTAAAGTAGATGAAACTATGGAAGGAACAAATAATAACAGCCAGACGCACGCCATTAAAGCTATATTGTCAAAAACCGATATTAGCGAAGTCATGCGGCGAAAATTGAAAATGAAAATAAGAACGATGACGAGAAGGAATGCAGAAGAAGAAAGCACTAGAAAATGAAAGATAAAAACAGGAACAGAAGAAGGAACAGCCAATGAACGAGAAGATAATAACTAAGAAGTAAACGAAAAGAAAAACACAGAAGACGATAGCTGAAGAAAAAAGGAAGAGGAACAAGAGACGTGACATCACCGAAGAGAGAAAGAAGAAAGAGAATCAACTAATAACCAGACAAGAGAAAATAGAAAGAAGAGAAGTGATATAAACAGTAAGAAGAAAGAGAAATTCAGACAAAGAAAATCACAAAAAGAGAAGAATCAGTAAGATGAAAGAGAATCAACTAAGAACCAGAAAAGAGAAAATAAAAGACAGAAGATACAAACAAAAAGAGAAGTGACATCACCGAAGACAGTAAGAAGGAAGAATTAACTAATAACCAGACAAGAGAAAATAAAAGACAGAAGATACAAACAAAAAGAGAAGTGACATCACCGAAGACAGTAAGAAGGAAGAATCAACTAATAACCAGAGAAAGAGAAAATCAAAGAAAAAGATATAAACAAAAAGAGAATTGACATCACCGAAGACAGTAAGAAGAAACAGAATCAACTAATAACCAGACAAGAGAAAATAAAAGAAATACAAGATAAAATAAAAGAAAAAAGAGAGAGAGAGAGAGAGAGATTACGACGACGTTCCGCCCCATTCCCAGCAACTCGTCCATCACGATGTCTCATCCGGTCGATAATGATCGCCGATCCTGTCGGCTGCTCGCTTCTTCGGCCGCCAAGGTGATGTCATCCTCTCAAAAAACGCGGCGCGAGGAGGGACGGAAAAGGGTAAGAGGAGGGGGCAATGAGAGAGAGAGAGAGTGGAAGAGAGAGAGAGAGAGAGAGAGAGAGAGAGAGAGAGAGAGAGACTATTCTAAAAGAGGTAAATATGGGAACATTAGCAACAATAAAGCAACAACTGGAAGCATCGATCGATAGAGAGAGAGAGAGAGAGAGAGAGAGAGACTATTCTAAAAGAGGTAAATATGGGAACATTAGCAACAATGAAGCAACAACTGAAGCATCAATAACAGAGAGAGAGAGAGAGAGAGAGAGAGAGAGAGAGAGAGAGAGGCTATTCTAAAAGAGGTAAATATGGGAACAATAAGCAACAATGAAGCAACAACTAAAGCATCAATAAGTGAGAGAGAGAGAACAAGGCAGGTGAACAAGAAGACAAGGAAAGGGTGGGAGAAAAAGGAGTATGAATAAAAGGGAAAAGGCGTAGTGACAAGAGAACGGACAAACAGGGGAATGGAAAGAGTAGGCGAAGAGAAGGGAGAAGGTGCAAGGAAAGCAGGGGGCAATCAAGATAAGGAACGGGGGAAAACAAGAGCAAGGGTAAGGAAAAGAATGAAAGGAAAACGGAAGAGAGGAAAGAAAAGGTAAAACGGAACGCTTAAGGGACTGTTGCTCCAATATTGACTTGGGTTACAAAAACGCACATAACTGAAAATTCTATTGAAAGACACAATTTCCATTCAGATTTTTTCTCCAAATATTGTTGACACATTCTTTAGCTATTAAATGAGACTTAGTTTAGCTCTTTATTTCTAATTGTTTTATAGCAGTAGCCGTTTTTACTGGCGCATACTAAAATACCTTTTTTCTATTTTTTCCATCGCAGATTTTGCTTCAGCGGTTAGGAGCAGAATCTAGGTGGAAACAGTGTCTTTCAATAAAAGTTTCAGTTAGTTATAAGCGTTTTTGTAACGCAAGTCAATATTTCAGCAACAATCCCTTAATAGAAGGAATGGGGAGAAAACAAGTGAAAGGGTAAGGAAACGACAGGAGGGGGATAAGAGAGGAAGGAAGGAGAGAAAGGGCAGGGGAACGGAAAGACAGAGAGGGAAGAGAAAAGAAGGGAAGACAAACAGAAGGAAAATGAAAAGGGAGAATAAGGTAACGGCAGATAATGGAAGAAACAAAGGAAAGAAGAGGAGAAAAATTAAGGTGGGGTGGGGGGGGGGAAGAGAGAAAGAGAAAAGGGAAGAAAAAGACAGAAAAAGGAAGGAAGAACTTGCCTGCAAGAAGGGAAATGAGGAACTTGTAGTGGTCACTTCTCTCTACCGTTTCTTTTCCTCCTTTCTGTCAGAGGGACTGGACAGTGCATGACAGGGGTGACGGAGGGAGGTCTGGTCAGAAAGCTGGAAAAGAGGGTTAGCCTGCAACAGGACTTCTCTTCTTAAGCGAAGTCAAACTCGCCTCTGACATCAAGATACATCAAAGAAACATCTGCAGCACTTAGGGGTTTTAAAAGGGTTCCAGAGCTTGGTGCGGTGTATTGAGAAGCACAGACAGGCATACAAACGCAGGGAGATTTTTTCAGAGATAGGGGACAGACTTTTAAACATGACCTTTCCTTCAGCTTCATAAAATATAATTATTCATAAAAACATATTGTGGATTTGGGCTTTAATTTTGGGATACAAGCCGTAACTTGAACTTATCAACCAGAGAATGATGATCATATTTGTTTGCAAATTTTAACATGGAAACCTAAAACGATGCTTATCAAGAAACTAATCAGATTCCTTATCTGAAATACCCAATTCGTTGCTATCTAAAAGAAACAAGAAACATGACGAAAAAGAAAGACAATTACATGCATAGCCCCATGACGTATGGAAGCAAAGATAGTTAAGTATAGACCAAAATAACCACTGTTTATGATAAGTAAACCAAAGAGATAAAAAAAAACTTTCCCGACATCTGGCCCAGACACTTGAAGGTAAAGCCAGTTTTTCCTCGAGATCTCAGACTGGAACGCGAGAGAGAGAGAGAGAGAGAGAGAGAGAGAGAGAGAGAGAGAGAGAGAATGTCTGCCCGAGACCACTGGACCAGATAGGAATCGGGAACCAGAGAGGAGGATGAGAATTCCTCCAAAAATATCGACTCCCTCTCCATAGGCATCGAGGCACGAATGTCTGCACGGGATGTCTATAAAGGTCACAGATGATAATCGTCAAATACGGCATGACAGAGAATGATCTGTTGACGAATGAGAACCAAAATAAAAGTGAGTGATGGAGAAAAGTCCGTCAGTTACACAAATATTTACCTGTATGCTGACCGGCCAAAAGCGACCAAATTTCAAGTTTTTGCGAGTAAGCATCCATAAGGAGCAAGGCAGGCCATGGGTAATTAGGCTCACACGTGCCATTAGTGATACATATGTGATACATGAGGACATACAAGTGCGTTGTGGAAAACACATACAGACGCGAGAGGGATACAAATTAACACATTATGAACGACCAGTACCAATAGTTATATGTGTATCCATATTAAAAGTGATACAACAATTATATTCAATGAAAAAAAATTAATACAAACTAGAAATGAAAGGATTAGTTCATAAGGTAAAATAAAAAATTGAAAAAATAAAAAAATATATCTTAATTAAAAGATAAAAAGAGAATAAAACCAGTAGAAACAAAAATCGGAATTTAAAGAATAAGAATTTCCAACTGACCCCATAGTTTTTCAATAAAGAAAAATAGATACCAATATTATATTGTAATATTGTCACATATTCGTCAGTCCTACCAAAAGTTTACGAAAATGTATTCATCCTATCGAAAACGCAAGCACGCATATCAGCACAAGCATTAATGAAAGCACAAGCAATTCACTTACAGACCAAAGGGAGTTGGCAGGACTGGGAGTGACTATATGTGGTCGTCCTCAATACAAGGAGTTTGAAGGTTTCATTATCGTCCACTGGCAACCTACAGGTCAACAGTACGTACGCTCCTTTAACTGTAGGGTGCCAGGACATGATAATAAACGGTAGGGTGCCAAGCCATGATATAGTGGAATAATCAGCATCGTTGGCTGAAACATGAAGTAAACTCCAAAGCATGGCTTTCGTGAGAGAGAAAGAAATCTCTCATCCGTGCTTTCCCAAGACGACACCGATTTCTTGGGACTATAAAGTCAATGTACTGGTATAAGGGATTATTGATTCAATTCCCTTCATAAACTTATCGCTGCTACTTGGATTTTGGGACAGACAGTGAAAATACATTTTCTGCCCACCTAGAAAAAAAAGCTATTTTGGGAAAAAATCTAGAAAAAAAGACAATTTTCAAAAAATCTAGGAAACAATGCCATTTTCAAAAAGACAACCAAGGAAAAATGCCATTAAAAATCTAGGGAAAAAAACCATTCTGAAAAAATCTAGGAAAAAAAGACCGTTTTGAAAAAACTTCTAGGAAAAAAACACCATTTTGAAAAAATCTAGGAAAAAAAGACCATTTTGAAAAAATCTAGGAAAAATGCCACTTAGAAAATTCCAGAAAAAGTTATCTTTGACAAAGATCCAGGAGAAATGCCATTTTGAAAAAAAGAAAATATCATTTTGAAAAGGAATCCAAAAAATTTACTGGGTTTTGGAAACGCCCCTACACTTCTCAGCATGGAGGAGAAACAACACCAGGATTTTCTACATCCAAATGTCTACGTCTAGGCTGCATGGGACCAATTTAAAATCCTCTGAAGGAAAGCAAACGTGGCCCCTCCAAAAAAAAAAAAAAAAAAATAAATAGCAAACAGACGCACAGAAGAACAAGCGACTGCAATCTACCAAAGCAAGGCTAGAGATGATGGCAGATCCTGTTATTTTCTGAGGAGAAAAAATATGGACAAGCCTTAAGATACCTTAGATAACAAACATGATGGGCAAAAACTATCTGTACATCAGACTTCAATCACTGTCCAAAGCAATTACCCTTAACGGCGCGTGATGTCGTCGTCGTCGTCATCATCATCATCATCATATCATCATAATCATCGTCATCATCATCATCATACTCATCATAATCTCCATTACTGAGGTTGTTGATACATAAGTCTTGGTAAGGAAGGACGGGCGAGCATGCACAAACGGGCAAAATAAACACAAACGCACAGACGTTATCATCAGAATTAACAAACGTCTGGTGTGAGAAGCCACAAGGGAAGGCAAACAAATAAATAAACAAAATTAGAATAAGAAACAAAAACACAAAGTGAGAAAGTACTTAGGTGAAAGAGGGCATGTGCAAATCAGCAAAATACAAATAACGACAATAAACATCGAGATAAACAATACTGCGTAGCTAAAAGACTGTGCCAGCAAAAACAAACGAATCCGCAACCACTGCAATAACAAACGAAAAAGCATAAATAGCATAAGAAGCAAACATGAATAAACAATCGGACAGAGGCATCAAGACAACGGACTTTGGGGACCAAGTTATCGATGCAATGATAAAATATATCCACGAATGACGTATTGCAAAAAATTAATAATAATAATAATAATAATAATAATAATAATAATAATAATAATAATATGACATAAAAAGGATCTCAATTCTATTGAAAATCAACAAAAAGAAATTTAGTGTACATGCAAATAAATGAAAATGAACAAGATTATTATTATTATTATTATTATTATTATTATTATTATTATTATTATTATTATTATTATTATTACTACATCACCTCTGCACATACATAAATAAGTTTAGCTTTCCAGATAATAAGAACCTAACTGAGATTCAACGCGGATGCCACAACTCCAGACAAGAGATCAAAAGATAAATCGCTTTGTCTATCAAACCGTGAGCCAGGCGAAGATGAACATCACTAACAATTTTTTTTTCCCACGAAAGACAATCCTTGGGAATCAATTATGGCGAACCATGAGAGGGAAGGAGGCATCTGAGATTCAAACACTTGCTTATAGAGAGAGGTAAAAAAAATGCTCCGTATCTATTATTCAAACATTTGCTTATAAACAAACACAGAGAACAAAAAGATTCAAACATCTGGTAAGAGGGAGAAAAAATGCTTAGTACTTCGCATTCAAACGCTTGCTTGCACACACACACGCACTCACATGCATAGGACAGAACAAGATTCAAACATCTGTTTATAGAGAGAAAATAAATGGTCAGTATCTAACATTCAAACACTTGCTTACACATCATACACATACACACAAGCACACAGAAAAATTAAAATCTAATTAAAGAAAAAAAAAGTACTCAATACCTAACATTCAAACACTTGCTTGCACACACACACACACAGAACAGAAAAAGATTCAAACATTTGCTTATAGAGAGAAAATAAATGCTCAGTAACTAACATTCAAACACTTATTTACTCACACACATACATACAGAACAAAATAAGATTCAAGTATCTACTTAGAGAGAGAGAGAGAAAGAGAGAGAACATCCAATTTTGCTAAGAGAAAGAGACAGAGAGGAAATTATCCGTATCTATATCCACACATTTGCAGAGAGAGAGAGAGAGAGAGAGAGAGAATTATCAGCATCCTATATTCAACATTTGCTGAGAGAGAGAAAAGAAAATTAACTTAATCTAAGACGAAAACATTTGCATAGAGAGAAAGCTCTCTCAAACGAAAGTCCCTTATTGAGAGAGAGAGAGAGAGAGAGAGAGAGAGAGAGAGAGAGAGAGAGAGAGAGAGAGAGTTCCTATCGTGACTCCAACCCTCACGACCTACCATCTTTATGAGACAAGCTCCAAGCATCTTGCACGATGGCCAGTCTACTTTCTTAAACATTTCCCTCAACCATCTCGAAAACATATATAAATATATAATGGCGGAACACGTGACGGCCTAAATACCATAAAGACATCAATTTCCCAAAGGCTGAGTAAAGATAAATCTGCAATTCATAAATAAAAAGCGTGCATGCAACGATTATGCAAAAACCTCGTGGGACTGGGTGTTGAAAGACGAGAGAGAGAGAGAGAGAGAGAGAGAGAGAGAGAGAGAGAGAGAGAGAGAGAGAGAGGAGAAGAAAATAATCAGAGAACAGAGAGAAGAAGAAGAAGAAGAAGAAGAAGAAGAAGAAGAAGAAGAAGAAAGAAAATCGATAAGAATAATTAACTTTGAACTACATCTAAGTTTCACAAACGGTAAGACAATGGTATAAACAAAGTTTTCCGAAAATCAAAAAGGTCCTTCAAAGCAATAACTCTAACAATGAAATCTGCTTTCCAAGTTAGCTAATGAAAGGTATGTTACGAAGCAATCAGTATTTACTGCGAAATTACAGGTACCTTAAAACATACTGTAATGTTTAATCAATTATAAGTGAATGCTATTCTGAACTGAATCATTTACTTTAAAACTCCAACATAACTAAAACGGTAACTCTACTAATACGAGGTTACTTCAAACCCTCCAACAAGAGGAGCTTTAATTAGCTGAAGGAAGCATCCACCTCATCTCCTAACAATCAAAGTTAAACTCAGCTATTCCGACTACCGGAAGCTACACACAACTAAAGTCAAAATTTAGTAAAAAAAAAAAAAAAAAAAAAAACAGAAACACGTTGAATCCGTAACACAGCTAAAAATGAGAGCTAAATCCCAAGCCTCAATTAACATTTACTTCAAAAAATAAACTAGAAAAGCTACTCATAGCTAATATCAAAATTACTTTATCTGTGGTGCCTCACTATACTGTGATCGGGAATAATGAGTAAAAAACCACAATAACGTAATTGACAGACTATTTTTTCCAAAAATTACTTTTAAAACGGGCTGCTAAAGCAAATATTATTCCGTATACGGAAAGTACTCAGACCTACAGTTAACTTTGATTTGAAGATAACGCTAGCTTGAAATATCAGTATCTTGAAATGTCAGTATCTCTAACATGAAAGATGCCCAAAGCTACAGACAATACCGGCATGAAACCAAACGCAGAGGGGCACCTACGAGGAGAGCTACTTATGGCTACAACCAGCACTCAGTTGAATATTAAATACAGTAAAATGAGCAGAACTTCCAGCAAATGATAATAATAATGATAAGAAGAAGAAGAAGAAGAAGAAGAAGAAGAAGAAGAAGAAGAAGAAGAAAGAAGAAGAAGAAAGAAGAAGGAGGAGGAAGAAAAAGAAGAAGAAAAAGAAGAAGAAGAAAGAAAGAAGAAAGGAAGAAGAAGAAGAAAAAAGAAGAAGAAGAAGAAGAAGAAGGAGGAAGAAGAAGAAAGAAGAAGAAAGAGGAGAAGAAGAAGAAGAAAAGAAGAAGAAGAAGAAAAGAAGAAGAAGAAGAAGAAGAAGAAGAAGAAGAAGAAGAAGAAGAAGAAGAAGAAGAAGAAGTATAAACAAAAAGACACAATTAAACATTCACACGACAAACAAAAGGTTGAGGTGTTACTTGCTCCGAGACAGCTCGGAACAAGTAACACCTCAATTTTTTTTTTTAAATCTTATAATTCCAACGCTCTCACGGGGAAGCACAAGAAGAACGGAAAGACCAAAGAACGAAAAAAAAAGAGAAAAACTTCAGCACAGAGAACGGAAGATCGTGACGGCTCCCCTTCCCCCTTCCTTCTTCCTCCAGCCCCTTCAACCACCGCCCCCCCCCCTCGACCCCCGCTCCCCTCTACCTTGACTGGAGCGTCCCAGAGATGATCAGAGGGTTGATCTTGTAAAATCTTATCTACAATATATTCATATTCCCCCGATGAAAGAGACAAATGCTTCTCGTGACACGTCGGTGCGACCGGGGTAGTCAAAAACTCCCGGCGGGAACAGCTCTGGTGGGAAGCTATCAGCACGAGAAGAAGATGAAGAAGAAGAAGAAGAAGAAGAAGAAGAAGAAGAAGAAGAAGAAGAAGAAGAAGAAGATGGAGGAGGAGGAGGAGACAGAGAGATAGAAGAGAGAACGATTCAAAGATATGCTGATAAAACAAACTGAAAATTCAAGAGAAAAACAAGTGACGCAAAGGTATGCTGGCAAGAAAACCGAGAATAAAGTGCCAAGAGAGAGAGAGAGAGAGAGAGAGAGAGAGAGAGAGAGAGAGAGAGAGAGAGAGAGAGAGAAGAAGAAGAAGAAGAAGAAGAAGAAGAAGAAGGAGGAGGAGGAGGAGGAGGAGGAGGAGGAGGAGGAGGAGGAGGAGGAGATAGACAGATAAAAGAGAGAATGATTCAAAGATATGCTGACAAAACAAACTGAAATTTCAAGAGAAAAACAAGAGACGCAAAGGTATGCTGGCAAGTAAACAGAGAGAGAGAGAGAGAGAGAGAGAGAGAGAGAGAGAGAGTGCAGAGGAGAGATTTCATCATGTAAATAAATGTATATGGATTTTTACTGATGAATCAAAAAACATCGGCAGTAAAGAAAACGAAAATAGTTGGAAGTACGATGAAAAATCAGTAACACCAGAGAATGAACATAAAGTCCTGAGAGAATAAAAAATAAAATGTAATGGTTGAAAAATCGAGACGACGCCGACTATCCAAAGGCAAAACAAGAAATTAAACCAGAAAATAATAAAAACAATCCCATAAACATTTAAAATAATATGGAAAACGAAAAGAAAAATAAATAAAATGCAATAGACATTCCATAATAAAAACCAATGCTCAAAAATGAAAAGCAAGAATTCTAAACAAGCCAAAATACTACTTATTGATCAAAATGGATTTTCCGGTTTAGATAAATAAATTAAATCAACAAAAGTCCAAAATTTTACGTATTTCCTAAATACTTAAAATGAAAAGCCAAGAAAAAGAATACAATATTCCTGATGCCATGAATAAAGTCAAAAATTAATATAATCGAAAGAAAGCAATAAAAGCAGGCGATACTAAAAAAAGAAAAGAAGAGAGAAAAGCGCAACGCCAAAAGGAAACGACCAATCACACGACTCCGATGCATCGCTCGCAAGCACGCACGCACACACACACACACACACACACACTCACGCACGCAAAAACATCATAAAACATCCGTCACTATAAATTGCAACGTTCGATAATGAAAAACACGGTTCACCTCTGATGGCCTCCATCATTTTTTTTTATCTGGTCTCTTTTATTTTTTTATAGGGTACGATTCTACAGTCCGATTCTAGAACGAAATGAACAGTTCTATGAATGCATGACTTAGGTGCGTTCTTCAGACTACTAGGAATTTCTCTCTCTCTCTCTCTCTCTCTCTCTCTCTCTCTCTCTCTCTCTCTCTCTCTGTGCTGATCACAATCACGGAAATCCCATGCAGCAAAGTGCTCGCTAACATGACATCCAGGATGATTTGATGAAACAGATAGGCAGCGAACAAAAAAAAAAAACAAATATCGAAAAAGGCAAACGGAAAATTAAACTAGGAAACTTACACACTCTCATTTATATTTTTATTTATGAGGAGGAGACGGTGATGAGCAAAAAAAAAAAAATGACATGATACGAAGTTCGGTAACCGTCAGAAAAGAAATGGAATTATGAGGAAAAAAATGTCATTTTCAATAGGGTACCGCTAAGGACCTGGCCCTCCCCATTCCACACCCCCTTAAAAAAAAAATGTAGGAAAAGCTGTTCAACTTTCGAAATTTTGATATGCCGAAATTCGTGTGGGCCGCATTTTCCCGAGATGTAACCGAGTACAGGGACTTTTCCAAGAAAAAAGTGGGACGCCATAACTTAAAAAATCTAACCACAGATTTTTCTTGCAATCGCACTATGTCTCCCACACCCAAATTACTCCTGAGATATTAATCTACCCTAACCTAACCCAACTTAACTTAACCTAAGGGCAGCACGGCAAAAAAACCGGGCCTGATGCAATACTAGCATACATCTCAGGAATGATGCAATACTAGCATACATCTCAGGAATTTGCGTACGGCCCACAGTCCCCTACGAAATGAAAAATTCATTGATGAATTCTGAAATCTATCATTTCCCAAAATTTGCGCGTGATCATTGTTGCACTCGAGGATTAGAGCGTCCAAATAAATGAAACATCACATTTGTCTAGCAGTACACAGAATTCACTGACAACGTCAAACGGCATTAATAAAATAAAACCACTACAGATCGTTTGGAAAAACAATAAATTTGAAGTGAATCTCAAGGGAAAACCTGAAATGTTTTTATAATAAAACTTACTGATACAAATTGTAAGGTATAGTAAGTTACGGTAAAAACAAGAACTAAGTGTCGACAAGAACCGTTTCCCACCAGAATTTCGCTAATATTCATAGTAAAAATGTTTGATTAAAACAAATTTGGAACAGGGTGCTGTTCATCGCCCTTTATCCATCCAAGCTACCTCAAAACATTTCTGTAAACAGCACAACAGCTATGCTTTGAAGTTTATCATAATAAACAGCACAACAGCTATGCTTTGAAGTTTATCATAAAAAAAACTGCCATGTAGTAAAATCTGGAAAAGAGAACTACAAAAAGGCTATAAACACATTCGACTTATTAATCATGAACAAAACCGCATCACTTGATTCCAGCCCTGGTGGCAATGAACTCTGGGTCAACTTTTGAACTAAAAGGTGACATAAAGACTTTTGTTATGGAGCAAACAAGCATTTTTGCTCCATCAACATTCAGCCATACAGGACGGTTGCGTATTTTGAATTATATGCAGATGTAACAACCCTTACAGCATAAAAATTATAAAAAAAAAGAATGAAAACTGATGCGCAAAAATTTTAAGGACTGGAAACGCAAGCATAAACGTGTTTGCAGAGAGAGAGAGAGAGAGAGACGAGAGATTTCTGGACTAGAGAGAGAGAAGCAGAGAGTGTGTTGCAGAGAGAGAGAGAGAGAGAGAGAGAGAGAGAGAGAGACGAAGTTTACAAGTGGCTGGGTTCATTCAACCAGTTTTCGAATGGACAGGTGACCTATGTACTTGAGGTGTTAATGACTGTTTACCTGGGCTTCTTAACCCTAATTTTAGGCAATTACGCAGCAGGGTACACCACAAAATTACATGACAACACAAAGAAAAAACAACATTTATACTCATAATGGAGAAAAAAAATACAAATAATTATATATAGATGTGTGTATGTGTGTGTCTGTGTGTATTTATATATACATATACATACTTATAAACGTGTGTGTGTGTGTGTGTGTGTGTGTGTGTGTTGTGTGTAAGCTCGAAATACAATGGATTTCTTAACGTAGCCTTATAGGTTTTAAGCCGCTCTCGTGAAATCATTTCGCCTCTGTCATCTTACACATGCACACATGCATTTGCATGTGTGCATGCAGTCACACACGAGATGATCTTTAAGTATGTATGGCTATATACATGCATGCATGCATACATACATACATATATACATACATGAAGATGGCATGAACTCATCTAACACACTATAAACCTTACATATCTATATACATGCATGACCATATGTAAATGAGCATAGATTCAAGCATACAATGCGAGTTCCTATACATTAAATGCATGCATAAATGAATATCTAGCCAATTCAAACAATCACTGTGATTCTAATGATTGAATGAATTATCTTTGCAGGTAATAAATACCACCTATTACATACTGTATTACTATTGCCTATAACACTCACGGGTAATATACAAGTCCCTAACCTTTTTTTCTTAAGATGTGCGTCATTTTTTCTCTGCCCCTAACCATTTTTTTTAAATACGATTATATCACCCTTGGTCTCAGTGAGGCTACTGGCTCTAAACTATATAACCTGGTATAGCTCGACTGCTATATCAGGGAGCATCGTAGCATGAACGGATTCCTCAGGCTTTTGACCTTGCTTCATAATAATAATAATAATAAATAATAATAATAATAATAATAATAATAATAATAATAATAATAATATTAGTGTTGTATTATTTTGTTATTCAAATGTTTACTAGAAAAATCGAAAAATTATTCAAGATGCATAATTTTGATTATATATGTGGCGTTTAATAATAATAATAATAATAATAATAATAATAATAATAATAATAATAATAATAATAATTTAAAGTTAAGTGTTGAATTATTTTGTTATTCAAATGTATACTAAAAAATCTACAAATTACCCAAGATGCTCAGCTGTAATTATGTATGTGGCGTCAATAATAATAATAATAATAATAATAATAATAATAATAATAATAATAATAATAATAATAATAATCTACTATGTTCAGTGACATTCTCGCCTACCAAGCCAGAAAAGTTAAGTATATCTTAGTTTAACCAGACCACTGAGCTGATTAACAGCTCTCCTAGGGCTGGCCCGAAGGATTAGATTTATTTTACGTGGCTAAGAACCAATTGGTTACCTAGCAACGGGACCTACAGCTTATTGTGGAATCGAACCACATTATAGCGAGAAATGAATTTCTATCATCAGAAACAAATTCCTCTTATTCTTCATCGGCCGGTCGGGGATTCGAACTCGCGGCCAACAGAGTGGTAGCTGGGAACGGAACCCGCTCGCCTTCTGGCTCGACTCCGGGCGGAGACCAGCGGATGAGTAATCTCCGTCAAAAACAAAAATGAATAAATCAAATCAATTAGACATTTTCTGATCTAGGTAAGAAATTATATCCCTGACAGTTAGATAACTGACGTGACTTCCAACAAGGTTAACAACAAACAATTAACAAATTCGCTGAAGTTTCTTAGCGCAATCGAGTTTTCTGTACAGCGTATAATGCTGTATGAAATTTTCAGCGGCGGCCCATGAAACTCAGCCACGGCTAGAGGGCTACAATTTGGTACGTTTAATGACTGGAGGGTGGATGATCAACATACCAGTTTGAAGCCCTCTAGCCTCAGTAGTTTTTAAGATCTGAGGGCGGACAGAAAAAGTGCGGACGGACAGACAAAGCCAGCACAATAGTTTTCTTTCACAGAAATCTAAAAGGTTCTGTCTCCAGCCCTTCTTATTTTAATGACTTTTTACATTTTTGTATTTAGTTAAACGAAGGCAAATGAAGAATTGAAATTACTGTCATTCGGAAAACTCTGTGTGTGTGTGTGTGTGTGTGTGTAACAATTTGATATTAAAGTGAAGTGAAAAGGCATTTGGTGGAAAATAATAATAATAATAATAATAATAATAATAATAATAATAACAATAATAATAATAATAATAATAATAATAATAATAATAATAAAAAGAAAGCACAGCCAGACTTTTCATAGGTTATTCAAATTCTACCAGATAAATAAAAGTCATTTCAATGTTAAAAGGCAACAAACTTGACGTGGGTCACGTGTTCACACGACAATGCTGATTGAAATTAGTCTCAGAATTAAGTAGCTCGTGGAATTGAATTGAATATAGAATTTAGGGCAAGGGCCAAGCGCTGGGGCCTATGAGATCATTCGGCGCTGAAACGGAAGATGACAGTAAGAGGTTTGAAATTTGTAACAGGAGGAAAACCTCGCAGCTGCACTGTGATTCAATTGTTAGGAGAGGGTGGAAAGTAAGATGGAAGAAAGAGAATATGAACGGAGGTAACGAAAGGAGTTGCAGCTAGGGGCCGAATGCACGCTGCAAATTACCTCAAGTAATGCCTACAGTGCACCGCGTGAGGTGCACTGACGGCACTAACCCCCTACGGCGAAATGGGGTCCAGTCTCCTTCGGTTAACTGTCATCCTTTATTCCCAGAATAATATAAAATTTTCTTGCAGTGAGAAGCATAAGTAAAATCTTTGCCTGTCGTACCGCTTCTGATGAGAAGCAGTACTAAATTTTACTTTCCATCACTTCAATTAAGAACATTTTAAATAAAGGTTCTCTTTTTTCGGGAGGTTAAACTATTCTAATGGAAATCACCCACATGATAGATAATTTTATTTTTATTTTGTGGGTGGGGAAGCCAGTATTTATTATGCGAATCAATGATGTATTTTTTCTGTAAAATCTATTTTTTCACCCTGAGGAAGAAAAGGAGGAATTAGGATTATTTGCGATGCGAATCACAGGCACAATGTCGATTTCTGTGTCAAAAAAAATCTAGTTTCTTTTTCGGCGGGTAAGTGATCAAATTCAAATTCTTGATATAATGTTCATTCTGGAAAATCAGTTACTTCTGTCTTAAGACTGAAAACTACTGTCAGAACGTTTCGCAGTTCTTTTGATGAACAATAATGTCTAACTCCTTAAGCCAGTTGACATTGCTACCGCCACTCCTCTTGTAGACCGCTATTATCGAGTGTCGTATTCCCAGCGAAACGCAAATGACAACTCGAGAATCAGCTGTTTTGTTCAATCAGATATGTTTCGATTCAAGCGGAGGCTTGGTCATCACCTAAGGAAAAAGTCCATTAACACCTCTCTCTCTCTCTCTCTCTCTCTCTCTCTCTCTCTCTCTCTCTCTCTCTCTCTCCTGAACTCCTTCGCCGTGCTAGAAGAGTGTGCCGAATATATACTGTACATGTACATATAAATACACATGTATACTGCATATAGGTATTTGTGTATATATATATATATATATATATATATATATATATATATATATATATATATATATATATTTATTTATATAATATATATAAATATATATATAACTATATATACACATACATACATATAAATACACACACACACACACACATATATATATATATATATATATATATATATATATATATATATATATATATATATATATATATATATATATGAGTATATATATATATTATTCATTTATATGAATGATACGTTGTATACACAAACACAAAACAACAAACATGATTCGGAATATATGAAAGATAAAAGAATTAAACACAATAACTTATGATATTTCAGAGATACATATAATAATAATAATAATAATAATAATAATAATAATAATAATAATAATAGTATAATAATAATAATAATAATAATAATAATAATAATAATAATAATAATAATAATAATAATAATAATAACAGTCTTATACGAAAAAGCGCTTTTGTGAACAGCACACCACGACCTGAATTTCCCCCTTAAGAATCCCATTCGAACTAATATCGAGCAGACAGCGCCTCCAATAAATCATCGGCGCCTTAAAGAACCACCACCGCCTCCGCCGCCACCACCAGCCCCTTCCGAACTTTTCTCGGGCCAGATACCCCTTGGAAGTACCCGGGCAACTTCCCAAGTACCCAAAACATCCAGCGCTATTAATCATATTGCCTTTAAACTAACCCCCTTCCTCCACTCTAACAGCATGCCCAGCCTCGGTTTCTTACAGGGTGTAGTGCTCACCTCCCCACCACCCTACCCCAGGTCGGGGATCCGGTCTCTCTCTCTCTCTCTCTCTCTCTCTGCTTCATTTGGCTCCCTCGTCTTCCTTTCCTCTCTCTCTCTTTTTCACAACAAATTACCAATTCGATCCCTTCACCTATCCCCTTCCTCTTATATGACCCCTTCACATACCCCTTCCTCTATTATGAACCCCGCATATAGCCCCTTCCTCTTATATGACTCCTGCACATACGCCCTTACTCTTATATCACCCCGGCACATACCCCCTTCCTCTTATATGACCCCCTGCACATACCCCTTCCTCTTATATGACCCTTCACATACCCTCTTCCTCTTATATGACCCTTCACATACCCCCTTCCTCTTATATGACCCCTTCACCTACCCCCTTCCTCTTATATGACCCTTCACATACCCCTTTACTCTTATATGACCCCTTCACCTACCCCCTTCCTCTTATATGACCCCTGCACATACCCCCTTCCTCTTATATGACCCCTGCACATACCCCCTTCCTCTTATATGACCCCTGCACATACCCCCTTCCTCTTATATGACCCCTGCACATACGCCCTTCCTCTTATATGACCCCTGCACATACCCCCTTCCCCTTATATGACCCCATCACCTTCCCATCAACCCTTCGATCCCTCTCCCCCACTCTATAGCCTCTCTTTCTCGACCAATTCAGTCTCTTCACTTTTCCGTCAACCGCTCCACCTCTCTCCCTCTTACTCAACCAATTCGACCCCTCCACTTCCCCCTCCTTTATATGACCCCATCGTCTTCCCATCAACCCTCCCACCCCACTATTTATCCCTTTATTCTCTTTGTCAACCACCTCGACAGGCTCACCTTACCCCTCTCTATATATGACCCCTTCCCTATAATCTTTCCACACCTCTCCCTCTCTACATCTCTCTTACGTTCCTTCTCCCAGAACCCGAACTCTCTCTCTCTCTCTCTTCTCTCTCCTCTCTCTCTCTCTCTCTCTGTGTGTGTGTCTCTGTCTCTGTCTGTCTGTGTGTGTGTGTGTGTGTGTGTGTGTGTGTGTTTGTTTGTGTGTGTTGTGTGCATTTGTCAAGAATTAAACCCTTCCAACTTCCCCTCCCTTGCTTCATTCTTGTAGTAGTAGAATTATTCTAGTAAACCTACAGTTATTTACTTCCTCTAAATAAAGCGACTCACTGGTTCTGTGCAACAGGAAAAAGTACGATGATTATATTGAGAGGTTCATAAAACCATCGTGGTTTTTAAACCCTGAACATCCATACTGGCAAATGAATTATACCTTGAAATCTAGGGCGAAGTGTGAGTGTATACGTCATAGAGAGAGAGAGAGAGAGACCGGTAAAAAATAATTGAACTTGATAAAAAAGAGAGAGAGAGAGAGAGAGACATAAAAAGAGAGAAGATCTGAGCAGAGAGAGAGCTTTGGGCGATAGTGCCAATACAAAGAGATTTAATAATGCTGCTGTGTTGAAATCGGTATAGGATTGAACGAAAAATAAAAAAGTCTTCATCCTCGCATTCAAAATCAGATAACGGAAGAACGTCTTAATCTCTAAGGAAGGCACTCGAGCGCAAAATCCAAGGAATGTTTTTCAACTTGAAATAAATAGCTGAGATACGACAATCTCTGTAATGAAATGCAGTAATAATTCTTCTAATAATAATAATCATCATCGCGTTTCATCATCATCTTTCTCATTACGTAGAATACCTAGGGTCAGACTTTCCTGAACACCCCTTTTATTATCTTGGCCGTTTATTGTTATTTTACCTAATAAGAACAATTTTTTTTACCACTGTTTGCAATATCCTGTCTTTAAGTCAGTAAACAAATAAAAAGTCAAAAATAATAAGAATATATACTATATTTCTCGCATAGTTTACGTGTTACATATTCTTGAACCCTGAAGTATTAACAGCCGAATCATCTCTGTATTTATGGTGACTTCAATATTCTAGTAGCTCTCTGTAACTTAATTACTTAATTCCACATACGAGCCAGACATGACTTGAAGCCTCTAATAAGATTTTCTCTAAAATATACAGTTCTCTACACAACTTCCGTGGTCTTTGGACTCACAAGGTCAGGGTTCTGAGGACTACACCAGGCCTCTCCTTCTCCAAATTACAGTCTAAACTGACGGGTCGCTCCAATTAACAAGGGTTAATGAAGGTATAGGTCAAACTTAATTTAAAACAACAACAATATCAACAACCAGCTTGATAATAGAAAGTGGATGAAAGAAAGCGTAAGTATCGCCGGAAGAATTAAAATTCAATGCAAACTCTAGTTTCATGAAGTCCAAGGTGGGTTCCTAATAATTAGTCTATAAACTGGAATAACATAAGTTACATCAAGTCAGCGAAACAGAAATTCTCTTCAGTATATAGGAATGGAATGGAATATAGAGTTTAGGCTAAATGCCAAGCACTGGGACCTATAAGGTCATTCAGCGCTGGAAAGGAAATTGACAGTGGGTTGGTTTGAAAGGTGTAACAGGAGGAAAATCTCGCAGTAGTACAATGAAATAATTGTTAGGAGAGGGTGGATAGCAAGATGGGACAAATATGAATGGAGGTACAGTAAAAGGAATGAAAGGGGATGCAGCTAGGGGCCGAAGGGACGCTGCAAAGAACCTTGAGTAATGGTCTATAACCATAATGCTCTTGGTAACTTTTACATAAATAAACACAAGATATGTTCACCATATCGTCGGTCTTCTTACTAGTAAATTTAGCCTTGCTGGGTCTGGTCGATAGTTGGAAGAGTGACCGACAAGGAAATCCAAACGCAGTCGGCACGTATGCCCAGAATGCTACAGAGGGAATGTGGCTCTAGCAATCTCATCCCAAAACCGTAAGTAATAACGACTGACAACGAGTGCCTTTATCGAACCCAGCTTGATGTACTGAAATAAACAGAAAAAGTATACAAACACAACAGTTAACGAATTGAACTGAAAATAGAATTTAGTCCAAAGGCCAAGCACTGGGACCAATGAGGTCATTCGGCGCTGAAATGGAAATTGACAGTAAAAGGTTTGAAAGGTGTAACAGGAGAACCTCGCAGTTGTACTATGAATCAACTGTTAGGAGAGCGTGGACAGCAAGACGGAAGAAAGAGAATATGAAAGGAGGTACAGTAAAAGGAACGAAAGGGGGTTGCAGCTAGGGGCCGAAGGGACACTGCAAAGATCCTGAAGTAATGCCTACAGTGCACCACATGAGATGCACTGACGGCACTATCCCCCTACGGAGACAATAGTAAATAAGAAAGTGGACTTTAGTCGCAAAGAGGCAATAGGCCCACCTTCTGAAAGAGAGGAACAAAAAAAAAACGAAGAAATACAGAAGAAAGAAAACTCTACGATTGTGTTTTTGCATATACAACAAAAATAACTACCACTATTTGTGGCTGTTTGGTGATCATAGGTGCTCCACTGAACTGCCCTACACCCGAGAGATAAGAACATAACCAGTATTTAATAAAAATCACAGAATATCGTGTTGAAGGTCAGATTAACAAGTGTCCTTAGAAATTAGGTCCAGGTTTCACATCTTGAGAAGTGTCACTGCCTTTCTCCATGACGCCCAGTCTTGGGTTGGTCTTCCAGTTTAAGATATATAAGATATATATATATATATATATATATATATATATATATATATATATATATATATATATATATATATATATATATATATATATATATATATATATATATATATTATATATATTGTATGTGTGTATGTATACATATATATATATACATATATATATATATATGTGTGTGTGTGTGTTTGTGTGCGTGTTTGTGTGTGTATATATGTATATACTATCTTTTTCATTACCATTTTTCCTTTTTCCGCATAAAAACATTCTATTTTATCAGAAACTTCGTATATAAGTTCACTGTCTTTTTGTAAGAGTTCAATAACAGTCTCATTATAATAATACACACACACACACACATAATAATAATACACATAATAATAATAATAATAATAATAATAATAACAAAGGGATTGAATGAAAAACCACCTCTTCGTTGGGTGAGTCGGTAGAGCTGTGGACTGGCACTCGCTGAGCCGGAGTTCGATTCCCGGCCGGCTGATGGAGAGTTAGAGAATTTATTTCTGGTGATAGAAATTCATTCTCGTCATAATGTGGTTCGGATTCCACAATAAGCTGTAGGTCCCGCTGCTAAGTAACCAATTGGTTGTTAGCCACGTAAAATAAGTCTAAATCCTTCAGGCCAGCCCTAGGAGAGCTGTTAACCAGCTCAGTGGTATATTTTTTTCTGAAAAAAACAGAAAATAAAAACGAAAAAACTTTATTGATGAGAGACAAATTACTTTTCTTTCCTCTCTCTCTCTCTCTCTCTCTCTCTCTCTCTCTCTCTCTCTCTCTCTAAGTTAAACTTTGTCCATGTGTAAGAATAGAATATAGAATTTCGGCCAAAGGCCAAGCGCTGGGACATATGAGGCCATTCAGCGCTGAAATTGAAATGGACAGTAAAATGGTTTTAAGGCGCAACAGGAGGAAAGCCTCGCAGTTGCACTATGAATCAATTGTTAGGAGAGGGCGGAAAGCAAGATGGAAGAAAGAGAATTTGAATGGAGGTACAGTAAAAGGAATGATAGGGGTCGCAGCTAGGGGCCGATGGGACGCTGCAAAAAACCTCTAGTAATGCCTACAGTGCACCGCACTATCGTAATTCCTTGTTATTTCAAATTTAGGCAAAATCTAATTTCTCATTTCTCGTCGTTTTTTAGTTCCTCACGTGAGTATCATTCACCAAGATTACCAATATATTATTATTATTACTTTTATGTTAGCAGATATCGGTATTATGGTTATTATCATTATAATTAGCTGTAAAGGGAATATTTTTCCACACACAATACAATCATACATGCAACATTGACATAAAAGTTTTATATTCATTGTAAGCAACGACAACAGAAATATAATCTGAATTAATTTTATTTTGCTGTGAAAGAAAACTGTTGTGCCGGCTTTGTCTGTCCGTCCGCGCTTTATTCTGTCTGCCCTCAGATCTTAAAAACTACCGAGGCTAGAGGGCTGCAAATTGGTATGTTGATCCAATCACCAAACGTACCAAATTGCAGCCCTCTAGCCTCAGTAGTTTTTATTTTATTTAAGGTTAAAGTTAGCCATAATCATGCGTAAGGCAACGATGAAGGATAGGCCACCATCGGGCCGTGGTTAAAGTTTCAAGGGCCGCGGCTCATACAGCATTATACCGAGACCACAAAAAGACAGATCTATTTTCGGTGGCCTTGATTTTACGCTGTAGCGGCTGTACAGAAAACTCCATTGCGCCGAAGAAACTTCAGCGGATTTTTTTTCCTTTTTTTTAGAAATGAAAGTAACGTGATCATCTTAATGGATGAAAATCACTGGAAATTGTTAATCTAAAGAATAAAGATAGACAGTCCAAAGGAGCAACGCAGACAGGCCAAAAGGTAAAGGAGAATTGCCAGAGAACGAAAAAAAAAGAAAAAACCTTCCGACAAAAGCAGACACCCTTGAGAAGAGACGAGACACTTACAAGAAGGAAATGAAACATTCCAAAAGAAGAAACATGAAATATTCAAAGAAGAAAATTAGATGCCCCGAGAGAAGAAAAAAACACGAAAATAGGAAAATACAGACACTACAGAAAAAAGGAGAGAAGAAAAGCAGACACTCCTAGAGAAGAAAATTAGAATCATGCCTCCATTCTAGATACTCGTTTCCCTAGTTACTGGTTTTCTGTCTCGCAACTGGATATCACACAACGTGACTAGCCATTAACGAAGCTTTGCATGCTGGCACTTATGAAAACCAATCGAATCTTTCCCATGCTGACCTCTGGGAGAGAGAGAGAGAGAGAGAGAGAGAGAGAGAGAGAGAGAGAGAGAGAGAGAGAGAGATCGCTTGTGTGTGCGTCCAGCCACTGATTATCATCTTAGATTAGGCCCCTGGCGACTAATGGCATCTCATCGTCTTCTTCGGGAAAGTGGGGGGTTGGAGGGTGGGGTTGGAGGGGGGTTAGGGGTGGGGTTAACGGGGTTTAAGGGGGGAGGGGAGATGGAAGCAGCCCCGATTATCAGACTCACGACATTACGCGATTGCATGTGCAAGGGACACGAGCACATCCAGACACGCCCTCGGTGATTGGAGGGTGTTGCCTGCAAATCACAATCTCCCTTTGACCCAATAGGATATTGATGGAATTTTAAAAAGGTTAAACCCACTCGCTGTCTCCCGGAGGTGTGCGAGTGCGCGCCTGCGCGGACAACGTTCTTCTCAAAGGGAGATCGACTCGTATGCGTGCGTTGAAATCTCCGAATCACTTAGCAAAGAAACCCGAATTCTTAATTATTCATTTTTTCAATTTTATCTATGTCGTAGGTCGTCAAATGCTAACCTTTTTTAATCTGGATTTCTTCGAATATTCTTGTATCATAAGCATCATCATCTACTTAAAACCGACAGTGACAAAAGATTGGCAGATGCAACCAAAGTGTAAAAATTTGAAAAAATTAAATAATCATTAACAATCTAAAATATCAAATATCTGAGCCATCAACGGAATAGAATTTTTGACAGCCTACATCACCTAAAAAACCAAATAAAAATTGAAAACCATACACACGCAAACATTATACTGTTGTTTAATAAATAGCTTAGATATATATATATATATATATACATATATATGTATATGTATATATTTATATATATATATATATAGATATATATATATATATATATATATATATATACATATATATATATATTATATGTATGTTTGTTTGTTCCAAGCAGCTGTACTTAAAAACTTTACCTTTCTTATAGGCAATGAAAAAAATAACGAGTCTCATACCGCGTGTCGAAATTGAAACAGCTAGACCAATCTCCTCCGATTTTTCGTTAATTAACATTTACTCATTACTATCAATTAAAATATAATTAAAAATACCTGATTTAGAATAAAAAATGCATTTATAATCTAAAAATTTACATCGTTTATGGGACAAAGCTCAAAAAATGTCGATATCCATCCCAAGATCAGAAACAGTAGTTAAACAAGTAAAAAATGCGCCGAAGAAACTTCGGCGCAATCGAGATTTCTGTACATCGTATAATCAAGGCTAACGAAAATGGATCTATCTTTCGGTGGTCTCGGTACAATGATGTATGAGCCGCGGCCCATGAAACTTCAACCATGGTACGGTGGCCTGGCCTATATCGTTTCCAGACGCATGATTGTTACTAAATTTAACCTTAAATAAAATAAAAACTACCGAGGCTAGAGGGCTGCAATTTGGTATGTTTGATGATTTGAGGGTGGATGATCAACACCCCAATTTGCAGCCCTCTAGCCTCAGTAGTTTTTAAGATCTGAGGGCGGTCAGAAAAAGTGCCGGCATAGTAGTTTTCTTTTCAGAACACTAAAAAGTGAAGATAATAAAAGGGGGCATATAAGTTACATGGGAAAACAGAAGATGGAAATGAATGCCACAGACTCGCAGCGGAGAAAAAGAAACCAGCCGCCGAAGACTACGTATTATTAAGTACACGTGAGAAGGGATGGCCTGACAAGTGTTACGAGGTGTTATACGGATTTTGTTTTCTCTTTAATTAAAAGCCGTTTCCCTAATAAATGAGTGGTTACCATTAAAGATATGACTGATAATCTCATTCAATTAAACTTGAAAACTCTGAATTATCAATGAAGTCCTTTAATACCTTGGGGAGGATGGGATGTTAAGGTAATAGACGCCTTACAAACCTTTACAGACACTACGCTTACTTTATATAAAGACGTTTATGCCTTAAACTAACTGACAGTATAGTATATATATATATATATATATATATATATATATATATATATATATATATATATATATATATATATATATATATATATGTATATATATATATATGTATATATATATATATATATATATATATATATATATATATATATATATATATATATATATACAGTATATATATATGTATGTCTCTGTGGTGCATCACTATATTGTCATTTGAAATAATGAGTAAAAAAGTCACAATACTGTAAATGAGAGACTGTATTTATCCTTTTGCATTTTGGAAAAAATACAGTCTCTCATTTACAATATTGTGCTTTTGACTCAATAAATATGTATATGTGTGTATATATAAATATATATATATATATATATATATATATATATATATATATATATATATATATATATATATATATATATATATATATATATATTACGACAGTAAGGCAGCTCATTACTCAAATTAATAACGTGACAGAAGCAACAGAGATCAAATCACAATTATCTGAGGAAAAGTAACATGCCACTCTCTCTCTCTCTCTCTCTCTCTCTCTCTCTCTCGCTCTTAGATCTTGTTATGCCCTTGATCAATCTCAATTTGTCCTTTCCTTTGTAAACATCTCTCTCCCTCTCTTATTTCATTAAACAACTATTTCTTCCCATCGCTCTGACTTTCTGAAATTACCAATAATTCAACGTACCCTACAATAATTCTAGAAACCAAATACCGAAGTATAATAGTTACTGCCGTGGTGGTAAAGCCATTACTGAAACAACGCTAACAAATTTATCGCAATAAGAATAATAATAATAATAATAATAATAATAATAATAATAATAATAATAATAATAATAAAAATAGCCCCTGTGGACTTGTTCCATATGAATGAGGTTCACCTTCCGAATAATAATAATAATAATAATAATAATAATAATAATAATAATAATAATAATAATAATAATAATAGCCCCTGTGGGCTTGTTCCATTTGAATGGGGTTCACCTTCTGAATATTAATAATAGATTATAATAATACTCCCATTGCTTTCTTCGTAGCGTAATATAATGAAGTAAAAATACAGATGGAAGCATTCGAATGTGTGCCTAACCGACCGTGTTATTCTTTGAATAATAATAATAATAATAATAATAATAATAATAATAATAATAATAATAATGATGATGATGATGATGATGATGAACTTCATTGAACAGTGTGGCCATACTGTTAAATGAAGTTTGCTTGAGAGAGGAACTTCTAACGAAAAATAATAATAATAATAATAATAATAATAATAATAATAATAATAATAATAATAATAATAATAATAATAATAATAATAATAAATGTTTTGTTAAACAAAATGGCAGTTTCAACAGCATTTATTTTATGTAGTAAACGCTCAATTCGTCTTATCAATTGTTTTTCTTGCGATGGAATGGTTGCAAGCAATTGCCCAATATTCATATCCGGTGGTTTAGTGATGTGTTGGAGGTAGTTCTCGTGGAATGTCGACTAGTTTCGCCCTCCTCGTTAGGGCATCATTCAGGACAGGATCGCAGGATGCAATGGCTGTAATGCGTGGATTTTTCAATTGATAAGACGAACTGAGCGTTTACTATAAAAAATAAATGCTGTTGAAACTGCCATTTTGTTTAACAAAACCTGTATTAAAGGTCTTTTTCCTAATTTTACAAATAATAATAATAATAATAATAATAATAATAATAATAATAATAAGTCTGTAGTGAATGTCATATAATTCCTGGAATCTCAGACAGAACGCGCCCAATTCGGAAATGGTGTTTGTATCCGTCCATAGAGGTATGAATCTCTTTCGCACGCACGAGTTTCGTTCGTTATAGATTTCTCCAAAACGCGTCCGGGACGCATTTTCCCGAGATGTAACCGAGTACTGGGACCTATCCCTGAAAAAAGCGGGACGCCATATCTTAAAAACTAACCATAGAATTTTCTTGAAAATAATCTCATTATGTTTCCCACACCCAAATTACTCTGGCGTCGCTAATTAAGTTAACCAAACCCAACCTAACCTAACCTACGGACATGGCAAAAAAAAAAAAAAAAAATCGGGGCTGGTGGATTACCAGCATACATCTCAGGAATTTGGTAACTAGAAAACACGAATGGTATGCGGAACATACAGTTAAAACAGCCTCATTGATAAGCGCGTAATAAGAATTTTACGTACAAAGGAAACGTATAATATGAATTGGTCATCAAACTGTACTGCTGAATGCTTTATGAATTCATATTCTAATAGATTCTGCGGAAACCAAACTGACAGAACTGAATCAATAAATAATAATTTAGACTCATTTTTTCAAAACTAGTTTTTGTAACCTGTAATCCTGGATGACGTCAGATATTTTGGCCGATTCTAACTTGATTTTTTCTTAAGGATTTTAAAAACTATTTATGTAACACACTTTTTTCAGCAAGCCAAGACAACACAGAACCTGATTGTTATAACAGTACGTATTTAAGATACAAAAGACTCAGTTTTAAGTAATATACGAAAACAGTAGAGATTCATAATAAAGAAATGAGCAGTTTCACAAGGATAAGGATGCAAAAATAAAATACATGAAGAAAAGGGGAGCAGAAAAACGCGGGTAAAAAAACACTCTTCTAAATTAAGAAAATAGGGATACCACACAACATTTCCATATAACAAAACATAGGCGCAAAGGTCTATTATTATTTATCATATACTATATCTGAAGATATATCTTTTGCGTATTATAGTAGTCTATGCAGACAAGGCTGACATTGTTTGTATATTTGTAAATTATTATATATATATATATATATATATATATATATATATATATATATATATATATATATATATGTATATATATATATATGTGTGTGTGTGTGTGTGTGTGTGTGTGTATAAATGATTTACAATTATACAAACAGTGTCAACCTTTTCTATGTAGAGACCAATGTTATACGGCAAAAAAATATATCTACCGCAGTAATACAAAGATAATAGACTTTTTTGTTTGTGTGTTGTTATAAATTTCTGATTCACATCAGATCGACCCCAGGTCTTTTCAACTGAAAGGCGCGGGCGCGCCCACTAGGCCAGAGGTCAGAAAAAGTTGGAACCTTAGTGCCACTGCACCAAGGAATTACCTGGGCACGCTAACTGCTTGCATACCAGCGTGTTTTCCCCAACTTCCCGACTAACTGCTTCCCCAGGTAATTCCTTGGGTGCAGTGGCACCCAGGTTCCAACTTCTTTTGCGACTTGTATGACCTGGTGGCAGCGCCCTTGCCTTCAATTGAAAGACCTGGGCTCGATCCTGATGTGAATCAGAAATTTATTTCGTTCCCACGTGACTGTGATATATATATATATATATATATATATATATATATATATATTATATATATATATATATATATATATATATATATATATATATATATATATATATATATATGTATAATGTGTGTGTGTGTGTGTGTATAGTGTGTATTATATATATGTATTTATATTATATATATATATACACTATATAAAAACCTATATATAATATATATATGTATATATACTATATGTACATGTATATACACACTTATATACATAAACTATATATACTCTATAACGTGACGTTGCTGACACTGTATAAAACAATTCAAAAAAATTTTCAGGAAAGATTCTTGAACAATATATCTGTAAAATAAAAATAAAAAACGAAATAAACATTATAAAAATCACATAAACCATGAATTTTTGGTATTTCTTAACAATCTGTCTGGCGAAGGAAGGGCAAACGTAAAATTCTACTTTCAAAACCTTAAGATATGCCTGAAACAAAAACAGGAGGTGAAATCGACGACGCTAAAATAGGAGGAGACATCCACGACACAAAATTAGACAGAGCATAGCTTATTTTGTAGAAAGGTCTTGGAAAAAAAACAATATAAAGCAAAACAAAAACAAAGCATTGTGGAAGACGCCACACCTCAAAGAGAGAGAGAGAGAGAGAGAGAGAGAGAGAGGACGCAGTGGGCTCTCTGCATGTATCCAACCAGCATCATTCGGGGAAAAGAGTGACCATTATCTTGCCATAATGACGAATCACGCTTAACGCCGACGGACTTGAAGAAAATACGAAGAAAATAAAAACCGTAGAAAAACACCAACATTGGAGCGACGCTTACGTCAATAATCCCCGGCGATTGTCTGCATGATTTGCTTGAAAGCAAGAAAGGGGAGAGAGAGAGAGAGAGAGAGAGAGAGAGAGAGAGAGAGAGAGAGAGAGAGACTATTGCTTGAAAAAGAAAGAGAGAGGCCACTATTGTTAGAGAGAGAGAGAGAGAGAGAGAGAGAGAGAGAGAGAAGAGAGAGAGAACACTATTCCTTGAAAGAAAGAGAGAGAGGCCACCATTCCTAGAGAGAGAGAGAGAGAGAGAGAGAGAGAGAGAGAGAGAGAGAGAGAGAGAGGCCACTATCGCTTGAGAGAGAGAGAGAGAGAGAGAGAGAGAGAGAGAGAGAGAGAGAGAGAGAGAGAGAGAGCACTATTGCTTGAAAGAAAGAAAGAGATAGAGAGAATTGCTTGAAAGAAAGAAAGAGAGAGAGAGAGCTATTGCTTGAGAGAGAGAGAGAGAGAGAGAGAGAGAGAGAGAGAGAGAGAGAGAGAGAGAGAGAGAGCC
>NC_089782.1:22938121-22990621 GCF_040412425.1 Macrobrachium rosenbergii
TGCCAGGAGCTCTTCCCTATTTGCTAAAATCTCTTACTTATTTTCTGTTTACCTGGCGTTCTTCCCTCTTTGCTACAATCTCTTACCTATTTTCTGTTTGCCAAGAGTTCTTCCCTATTTGCTAAAATCTCTTACCTATTTTCTGTTTGCCAGGAGTTCTTCCCTATTTGCTACATCTCTTACCTATTTTCTGTTTGCCAGGCGTTCTTCCCTTTGCTAAAATCTCTTACCTATTCTCTGTCTGCCAGGAGTTCTTCCCTCTTTGCTAAAATCTCTTCGTTATACGCTACAATCCTTTCTCGACAGGAGATCCTTCCCTCCATGCAAAATGATGAACATGCTTGCATATTTCTGCATTTTCAGACTGGTCATGGCGTACGGGGGCGCGGGGGAGGAGGAGGGTTGAGGGAGGGTGGAGGAGGATTGAGGGAGGAGGGAAGGAGAGTTGAGGGAGGAGGGGAGAAAGGTTAAGCGGTGACTTTTAAAAGCCAATGAGGTGTTGTAAGAGACCTCAGAATGTGACGAGGGGGGGTGAGGGGGAGGGGTCAGGGTTGTTTATGCTTAGGGTCCACAATGAAGTTACTTCTATACCCCTGAGAGAGAGAGAGAGAGAGAGAGAGAGAGAGAGAATGTAATCCATGCTATGCCTCATGAATGCTGTGCAGGATAAGACTGACAGACAGACAGAACTTGTTATCCATTGTATACTTGATGAATAATACAGAGGACAGAAAAGCATACAGACAGTCATCATACAGAAATAGACAGACAGCTATGCAAACAGTCAGAGCCAGACAGACATGAAAACAAACAGACAGTCATTCTGAAAAACAGACTGATTATCCAAAACCCTCGCACCAAGAGGACTACGCAAAGACGCACCAAGACACAACACTGACAAAAACAGACAACAATACCCCAACACGAACCAGAAACCCCTACTTACAGAACGAATCTCTCCACTTGTGTGTGTGTGTGAGAGAGAGAGAGAGAGAGAGAGAGAGAGAGAGAGAGAGAGAGAGAGAGAGCCAAGCGTCAGAGGTGATCTACGGCTCGCAAGCATTCATAATTCACTGCTAATGCGCACAATAGTAGCAATCGACGCCTGATGGCACGGCCGATAGCCCGACTGCGACTTGCGGGAACGACGACCAAAGCTGAATGGGTCTTCCGAAGAGGGGTTTCTCTCTCTTCTCCTTCTCTCTCTCTCTTCTCTCTCCGCGAGAGGCGCAAACTGATCTTCGGCCATGGGTACACATTTTACGTGTCCTATTTGTGTTTGAGAGAGAGAGAGAGAGAGAGAGAGAGAGAGAGAGAGAGAGAGAGAGGGAGAGAGAAGGCTGTGTGAGTGCATTGCTGTTTGTGAGAGAGAGAGAGAGAGAGAGAGAGAGAGAGAGAGAGAGAGAGAGAGAGAGAGAGAGAGAGAGAGAGAGAGGGTGGTGAATAGATGTTGTGTGAGTAAGTATTTGTGTGTGTGTGTGTGTGTATGTGAGAGAGAGAGAGAGAGAGAGAGAGAGAGAGAGAGAGAGAGAGCAAATATTATCATAGAGTAGAAGACTGCTATAACATATGCCCTTCTTGCATGCAACTACTCTAAATTCTCTATCGTAGAGTCATAAATTTACTTCATTAGTACACAGCAAGAGAGAGAGAGAGAGAGAGAGAGAGAGAGAGAGAGAGAGAGTCCACCCCAGAACTCGTGTCATTAACACTAACGCTATTCGTCCATAATCTCTTACATTCAAGCAGGTCAATATTCTAGCGCGGACATTCAAACTTAAACTTGCAAGTCAAGGGGTCTCGGTCTAGTGCAAAAGCTAAGTTTAAGTCACCCGGCAACTTGAGAACGAAGCAAGGAGTCTCGTGCGCAACTGCGCAAGAAACAAGTAAATAAACTCTTCAACAGATTTGAAAACAACAAAAAAATATCTAACTAAACCGACTTAAATTAATTTCAGTTGCGCTGAATTGTAGATACGTTCTTGCAACAGACATGAAAAGTATTTAAATTAACTTACGGCGTACAATCTGTTTATTATTATAATCTGATTTCATTCATAGCTTTACTACTTTTTTGCCCTCTCGTCCGGGGCGTTCTGCTTTGTGGAAGCTTGCCAAGGAGGTTTGGAGCCTTCCGATTTATTCTATATAATAACACAATACACAATAATAATAATAATAATAATAATAAATAATAATGTTAAGAGATTATTTCGTGAAAAACAATCTGTGTAATAAAATCCACAATTATATAGTAAATATATTACTATATCACAGTTGAGGAACACCGTTCGCGTTCGAAAGTCTTTGTTTATTTTATATAGTAATATATTTAATATAATTGTGATTTTATTGCACACAACAATAATAATAATAATAATAATAATAATAATAATAATAATAATAGTAATAAATCTTAATCATGTACAGGTGAAGTCTCACAAACACTTAAGAAACAAGGAAGATTCCAAGTCGCCACCAATAACGGTTACATTATGCCAAAAACTGGCTAAAAACCGTCGGAAAATATAACCGTTTGACGCGGCCTATGAAACAGAAACTGGGACCCAACACTGTTATTGGTACATAGCTAAATAATGAAATGAATCAGCCATGAGTTTACTAAACAAATGGTCGTCGTTCATGACCTCAGGATTTGTGACACCAGTTTACCTGCTAAATTAATTAAATTATAATAAGAAGTAACTTAAGTTACATTCGACCAAAAAAAAATTCCTTTGGAACCCCATATTAATCATCCAAAACGTAGAATTATAATCCAAAAATTGTCTACTATATCAGAACGACATATACCTTGCATTAAGAGAATATTATCAGTATTATTATCACCAGTATTATCATTATTATAAGCCAAGCTGCAACCTTAGTTGGAAAAGAGGAGTGAAACAATCTCGAAGGCTCAGTACGGAAAACGTAAGTCAGAGGTTCAACGATAAATTATGTAAGAGAAATAAATTAAAAACGAAGTCGACAAAATTATGCTATAAAATGACTCATGTTAACCTACTCAACAAAAATTTATTTGCACCAAGTTTGAGCTTCTGAACTTCCAGGGGCTCGATTGCGTGATTAGGATGATTATTCCTTAATTTGGTCACAGGTTGAACAAGATTTTCAGTAAACTGTGAGGTACTGAACTTCGGTAAAGAAAAGACTATACTGACGGAAATATCTGAGAATCTAGTTTTAACAAACATAAACAAATCATATTATTGACGTTATAGATAACTGGCCCTTGCTCCTCAGTATAGCTAGCGAGGCAAAACTCAGATTTTTATAGAAAAAAAAAATAAAAATAAAAAATGGAAGGGAGGGGAGGGAATGAGGCTGCCATTGCAACAAACAGCATTACAAGAATTACTTCAAATTCTCTAAAATACATTTAGTTTCATACCGAAAGGAAAATTATTACAATAGACATCACTTGCCAGTTTTACTATTTCAACATTGACAATGTCTCTCTCTCTCTCTCTCTCTCTCTCTCTCTCTCTCTCTTTAAAGCTGTTAAGGCAAAAAGTCAATACAAACCTCGTCTTCACGTCAGTGGGCAAATTCTGCCGAATTAAGCGAGCCACGATTAAAGATTCATGAGAAATCCCGTGGCTAATCAAATGCACGTCCCAGCGCCCAATTTGGCGCCAAAAATTCCCGCGATAAAATCTTTGCAGATAAGTAGGTCACGTTTTTTTTACAAAGGCTTGTGCTCAGAACACCCATGAGAAAATCAATTCAACCGGCGCGGCCGGAAAAACAAAAGGCCTCTCAGATAACGGCCGTAAATGAAAATTTGGTGATTCAATTGTCCGTTTCAGAGAATCTCGTTTGAACGAGTTATGGGGGAAGAGGAGACGCCGAGGGTCAAATGAGCTTCCGCATAGGACGAAGTCAAAGGAAAGTGACAACCTGGTCCATTCAATCAAAAGCTTTAAACTGAAAAGACGAAATTTATTGCCATCCATATTTCATTCATTACTTAACTAATTTTCTCCTTTCTGTTTTTATTTTTATTTTTTTTTTTTTTGACATCCGGGATTGTTTTCAAGGAAAGGTTGCTGTAAGTACTAACACCTTACGGGATATTTCCAAATGAATGAATATGATCATGTTTGGAATTGAATTAAAATCATAAAACTATGTCAAACGAATTTCAAATCATGTTTGTCATAAAAACGCTAAAACTCAATAAAAGGAAGGAAGGTGACAACTCGATTTCCAACTTGGACGCAAATCCAAAGCTAGACTTAAAAAAATTAAAAAGATTCATTAAGTTGTACGTAGGAAATCCTGCGGCAAAACAATCACTAGATGTTTCTATCATCACGCAAAACACTTTTAGCACCAATTAGCGATCCAGGGGCGGGGGTGTCCCGCACGTGCCACCCCTTGAAAAATAATGACAATAATAATATTGAAGATTTAGATAATATTAACATAAATGAGAAATATAAAAATGGGAAAAAATAAAAATCTATTATAGAAATAGAAAATTAAGAAGTAATATTATATATAATATATATATATATATATATATATATATATATATATATGGGGGTATATATAATATGAAATTGGTGGCCTCCCATGCTCCCTGCCATGAAATTTTCTGATCTGCTAGTGTTTAGTAATAACAAAAATTACGAAAATTACGAATATCCTATCTATTTGAAGAACGATGCATTTGTTAATCATTTATTTACTCCTTAACGGCCAACAAGAAAGCATTGAATGAGAGAGAGCTTGAATGCCGTTTTCACTTTGAGAAGAGAAACCATTGTCGAGCACTGCTTTGAAGTTGCAGCAGTCATTAAATAAACCAGCCCTTGTCTTTAAAATTTTGAAGAACAAAGGTAAGAGTTTTGTGTGTATTTAATTCATTGCAAGCAATGCTCAAATAAATATACGCACGAGCTTTTTATTAAAATAAAATATGCACACAGACAAAGAGATTCAATTAATTGCAGCGTTTGAAAATCGTATCTGAAATAAACCTTCAACTTGTTCCAACAATCGGTATAAAATCCATATTTCAAGAAACCACATGAAAAATCTCGTATCCGCTCGGAATGGAAACAGAAACTAACTCTCCTTTCTAAAGCTAATAAAACTAATAAACTTTGGGGACTTAGACCCCAATTGCAAAGATTACTGATTCGACATTATTTTCCGAGGACCAATAAGACGCCACTGACACATGCCGTGGCCGTCACGATTTGACGAGAAGTTATCCTGACTGTTTTCCTGTTTTCACTCCTCTGCTGAGGCTGCAGAATGGAACAGAGGGAGCCTTGAAGATGAAAGACCGTACAGGAAAGAAACAAGAAAAATATGCGCCGAAGTTTCTTCGGCGCAATCGAGTTTTCTGTACAGCGTGTAATGCTGCATGAAACTCTCAGCCACGTCCCATGAAACTCTCAGCCACAGCCCGGTGCTGGACTGTCTTGCTAAGTACCTATAGCGGTGCCAGACCCACGGTCGTGGCTAACTTTTAACCTTAATAATAAAACTACTGAGGCCGAGGGCTGCAATTTGATATGTTTGATGAATGGAGGGTGGATGATCAACACACCAATTTGCAGCCCTCTAGCCTCAGTAGTTTTTAAGATCTGAGGGCGGACAGAAAAAGTGCGGACGGACAGACAAATAGCTATCTCAATAGTTTTCTTTTACAGAAAATTAAAACCGAAGAAAGAATTCCACAACGAAGAAAAGAGCAACGACTGCATAAAATCGCCTGACAAAGCACCATTAAGAACCACAGCGAAAGGGGACTCCTATATTTACTTTCCTCTTCCAGCCTACCGTAAAAGCTTTACCTTAATTTATCCCCCACCCCACGCTTCGCCTCTACCGATTAAAAAGGCTTACTCATGATTCAACCAGCATTACAAAAATTATTTATTCTTAAATGAGTAACTCCGAGATTCAGATATATGCATAGGGGAAGGAAATTGTTCAAACCCCCACTTTCCAGGAAAGGTGATTTTCTAAAATAAACCTGCGTCGATGGGACTGTTCACATTTAATCAAGAAACATTTAAATCTTGACACAAACAGGAGTAAAAGTCATTTAGACCCAGTCGGGTGAAAACGGCCGTTTAAATTTACAAAAAAAAAAAATGCTCCGAAGTTTCTTCGGCGTAATCGAGTTTTCTGTACAGCGTATAATCAAGGCCACCGAGAATAGATTTATCTTTCGGTGGTCTCGGTATAATGCTGTATGAGCCGCGGCCCATGAAACTGACCTGTACTATATCGTTGCCAGACGCACGATTATGGCTAACTTTAACCTTAAATAAAATAAAAATTACAGAGGTTTAAAGGGCTGAAATTTGGTACGTTTGATGGCTGGAGGGTGGATGATCAACATACCAATTTGCAGCCCTCTAGCCTCCGTAGTTTTTAAGGTCTGAGGGAGGACAGAAAAAGTGCGGACGGACAGATAAAACCAGCATAATAGTTTTCTTTTACAGAAAACTCAAAAGGCAAACCATAAACTCCTTGCCAGAGGTAAAAAATTTCATAACATAAGAACGGTAATGAGAAAGACATCGAGACGTGAAACAAGATGGAAAAAAAATTAGCCTGGTTTGGGAATTCGGGAAATACAGAGCATGGCAGAAAAACCCGATGTGGAGTGAATTGGAACGAATGGCGTATGAAACAGACCCCGAACTTGCACAGAAGCCATCTGAGCACTTCCATAAAAAAATTAAATAAAAATGTAGACTGGGGGAAAAGTAACCAAATCTATTGCATTTGTTTCACTCCCTCCTCCTCCTCTTCCTCCTCCTCCTCCTCCTCCTCCTCCTCCTCCTCTTCTCCTTCTTCTTCTTCTTCTTTACCAGTCGGGAGTAGTTCTTCATTTCCCTCCTCCTCCTCCTCCCCCCTTCTTCTTCTTCTTCTTCTTCTTCTTCTTACTAGTTGGAGTCGCTGTGTTTCATTAACTCCTCCTCCTCCTTCTCCTCCTCCTCCTCCTCCTCCTCCTCCTCCTCCTCCTCCTCCTTTCTTCTTCTTCTTCTTTCTTCTTCTTTCTTACTAGTCGAGTCGCTGTGTTTCATTAACTCCTCCTCCTCCTCCTCCTCCTCCTCCTCCTTCTTTTCTTCTTCTTCTTCTTCTTCTTCTTCTTCTTACTAGTCGGAGTAGCTGTTTCATTAACTCCTCCTCCTCCTCCTCCTCCTCCTCCTCCTCCTCCTCCCCTCCTCCTCTTCCTCCCCTTCTTCTTCTTCTTCTTCTTCTTACTAGTTGAGTCCTGTGTTTTCATTAACCTCCTCCTCCTCCTCCTCCTCCTCCCTCCTCCTCCTCCTCCTCCTCCTCCTCCTCCTCCTCCTCCTCCTCCTCCTCCTTCTAGTTCCTCGTTGGGAGAGTAGATAGAGTTGTGGGCTAGCACTCGCTAGGCCCGAGTTCGAGTCTCCGGCCGGCTAATGAAGAATTAGAGGAATTTATTTCTGGTGATAGAAATTCATTTTTTGCTATAATGTGGTTCGGATTCCACAATAAGCTGTAGGTCCCGTTGCTAAGTAACCAATTGGTTCTTAGCCACGTAAAATAAGTCTAATCCTTCAGGCCAGCCCTAGGAGAGCTGTTAATCAGCTCAGTGGTCTGGTAAAACTAAGGTATACTTACTTCTTCTTCTTTGAACGGGTCATTCCATAATTGGTTTGAGCAAATGTTTAACGGGCGGATGCCCTTCCTGACTCCAGCCCTCCCTATTTATCCGGGCTTGAGACCGGCACCCAGTTGCGCTGGCAAGTTATGTATATTACCTCTTCAATAAACATGTACCATAAGCAAGAAAATGCACGGTATCCCGCGAAGTAATAACCTAAGCAAAGGACAAAAGCAAATATAATGTTATGCTCCACAAAGAGATTACCATAAGACTTGCTTGCACAATACACTACTGCCAAGCAGAATAATAATTTTTAGGCGCGTATAAGAGATATCATGAACACATGCCAAATATTCAACGGTAAATATGAGAAATAATAAACAGTTTGATGCATACAGAGAGAAGCTAAAATTTGAAAATGCTTAAAATGAGCGTTAAATTTACATTAAAAAGCTTAAACATGGATGCAATTTATAACCGACAACCTACATAATTTCGCAGTGGTCGACTGTAAACTGAAAAATAACAAATAATCTTTTGCATAAACAGAGCCTGAAATTTTTAAAAATTCAAGAAACCAAGAGACCAAAAAAATCTCCCATAACTGATAAATATATTCAATAAGCAAATAAGCAGAAAAATCAGTTCCTGTTCGAAAAGCCCAAAAATACCGTGAGAACTTAGAGGAACAAAGAGTCCTCTTTTTTGGGTTCTTCCTTCGATGCAAAAAAAAAAAAAAGGTAAAAATCTTTACGGAGAAATATTAAGCCGTTTTCCGTCGTAAATTTCGTACGAGAAACACCCTGGGAATCACCTTATCCCTCATCACACCCTTCATTCCCCCTCCCCCCTTTTACCAGCCCTCTAACCTCTCTTCCCTTAACCCCTTCCCCCTGCCACAACGGGTCCCTCATCTAAGATAAATATAGCAAGATCCACAGAGTCCCAATCATGATTAAAGAACTACAACTCCAAAAAAAAAAAAAGATGAATTAGAATGACCTATGCACTTTGGGGGTGGTGGAGGGTTGTCGGGGGTAGAGGTCCAGCGCAGTTTTTGGAGATTGGGGGAGGGGTGGGGTGGATACTAAAATTGACTGGGTATTGATATGGTCATGAGGGGCAAAAGACTAAGGCATGGGCAGGACTCTTTGCAATGGGGGAAATGAGAGGAGGGAGGGGGTAGTGGTTATGGGCAGAGAAAGGGGGGCACTGAAAGACTAAAAGCATGCTTATCCCCCCTAGAAGGGGAAAGGAAGATCAAGAGGAGGAAAGAGGAAGGAGGCCGCTCAGGAAGGGAAAGGAAGAAGATCTGGAGGAAATAGGAAGATCAGGAGGATGGTGAGGAAGGAGAACCAGGAATGGGAAAGGAAGATCAGGAGGAAGGAAAAGGAAGAAGATCAGGAGGAAAGAGGCGGCTTAAAAAGGGACAGGAAGATCAGGAGGAGGGTAGAGATTGAAGGCGGCTTAGGGCCAGGGACAAAAATTTTGTGGGTCCCTAATCAGACATGCATTGGGGGCGAGAGAGAGAGAGAGAGAGAGAGAGAGAGAGAGAGAGAGAGAGAGAGAGCCTTATTTATGACAGTCAACGGCGCCGAAAATATTTTGTTGAATATGATACTTTCAGTAAAAGAGAGAGAGAGAGAGAGAGAGAGAGAGAGAGAGAGAGAGAGAGAGAGAGAGAGAGAGAGAGAGAGAGAGAGAGAGAGAGAGAGAGCGGAGACAGAATGCCTTATTTATGACAGTCAACAGCGCCGAAAATATTTTGTTGAATATGGTACTTTCAGTAAAGAGAGAGAGAGAGAGAGAGAGAGAGAGAGAGACAGAATGCCTTATTTATGACAGTCAACAGCATGAAAATTTTGTTGAATATGGTACTTTCAGTAAAGAGAGAGAGAGAGAGAGGCCTTATTTATGACAGTCAATAGTGCCGAAAATATTTTGTTGAATATGATACTTTCAGTAAAAGACGAGAGAGAGAGAGAGAGAGAGAGAGAGAGAGAGACAAGGCACGGCCTCGCTCTCTCTCTCTCTCTCTCACGCTCTGGGTTGCAGTGAGGGTTTATGAAGACGTGACATGATTCCCCGTAATGACGCAGTGAGGAGTGAGCTTTTTTTATCCAGATTATCGGTCTCTCGCCCTCTTCTCTAATTATCGGTCTTCTTGCTCACTTCTCTAATTATCGGGCTACGTTATCTCCTTCACGAAAGGTCTCGCCGATCGGAGACCTTCGGCACACGAATTCGTCGTTTGGGGAGACCCGGGGAGGGGCCCCGCGATCGGGGATAAGGACAGACCCCATTATGCAGGTGTGGGAATGCAGACGAGGATATGAGAGAGAGAGAGAGAGAGAGAGAGAGAGAGAGAGAGAGAGAGAGAGAGAGAGAGAGGAGAGAGATTAAATCTTTCATGCGCTTGAGTATTTCGATAAGAGTATCTAAAATTATATATGTACTTCCATAAATACAGGCATCGCATCTATGTTTGTATCTATATCTATATGTCTGTATGCATGCATGCATGCATATTATATATATATTATATATATATATATATATATATATATATATATATATATATATATATATATATATATATATATATATATATATATATATATTGAACATTTAATTCAGCAATCATGTAATAAGACACATATATATTAAATATAGTCACCAAAATACTGGAAATAATAGACGGAAAATATAAAATTCCTAAGATTTTATAGTAATATGTTCTCATGACTGTAATTTATTTATAAATTATATATATATATATATATATATATATATATATATATATATATATACATATATATATATATATATATATATATATATATATATATATATATATAATTATATAATAACCAAGGCAAAGTTGCAATAATAAGCTATTCCATCTCAAATACATTTAAGACTGTCGTTATCAATAACATGACCAGGAAGAACTTTTTCCATTGTTAAAAACACTAAAAGGAGGGCTATTCCATTGTTGATAACCTTATCAGAAAGACCATTCACAGATTAATAACACTGAAAGGAACACCTCACTCTTAAAAACGGTGTCAGGATCACTATTCCACTATTAGTATTCTCAGGAGGAACTTAACATTTCAAATATCAACGCTAGGAAGATCTGTCAACTGTTAATGACGATGACGGGAAGAACATCCTAGTGTTAATTAAAACAATTCCAATGCTAGTGACGGTGTCAGAAAGACGGAGAAAGAAATTCTACTCTTAATGAAACTATCAGGAAGAAGTTTTGCATTGTTAATAACACCATTCAACTTATAATAATTCCGTCAGGATAACGATTTGCTGAAAATAACACCGTCACAAAAACCATTCAGTTGTTAATGACACTGCCAGAAAGATCATTCAACGTTTAATAACACCGTATGTAAGACCATTCCATTGCTGTTAAAACAGGAAGACCAATTCATTGTTAATAATAATCCTGACTGGAGACCGTTCCACTGCTACTAAACTGGAAGACCAATTCATCGTTAATAACACTGCTCACTGGAGACCACTCCACTTTCAATAGCATGTCAGAAAGACCCCACCCCCCATACTAGTAACACTTTTTAATAATGTCAAGAAAGGTGATTTCATTGCTAATAACACTGAAAGCCGAACATTATCATGAAGACCATTTAAATTTTAATAATAATGTCAGGAATAACTTTCCACTGCAAATAACACTGGCAGGCAGACCATTTGACTTTGAATAACAATATAAGAAACACAATTCCTCCGGTAATAACATTTTCCACAGCAAATAGCAGTATTAAGTAGACCATTCTCCAATTTCAGTAACTGTCCAGAAGATCACGCCACAGCTAATAATTTTCACGAGGAGACCATTTCACTGCTAATAACACTATTGGGAAGTAAATTCGTCTATTAATAACACTGTCTGGAAGACTGTTTAGCTTGTAATAACAGTGTCAAGAAGACCTCTCTATTACTGATAACACATTAGGGAGACCATTCCACTGCTAATGACACTGGCAGGCATCCCATTCTACTTATAATAACATTGCAAAGGAAGAATATTCCACTGCTAATAACGACTTTCCTCTATTAATAACAGAATCAAGAAGCCATTCTCATATCAATAACCCTTATAAGAAGATTATACCACTTTTAATATGAATGTCAGAGATATTTCCACGACAGGTAAACCAAACTGTCATTAAGACAATACCAGAAAGACAACGTCTCGTTTAATAACACTGTCTGGAAGACTATTTTCGCTGGTGACAACAAAATCAGGAAGACCTTTACATTGCTATTAACTCTGTCAAGAAGGCATTTCCACTGTTATTACCGCATTCAGGAAGACCTTTCCACTGCTATTAACGCACTCAGGAAGATCTCCCCACTGTTATTAATGCATTCGGAAATACCTTTCCATTGTTATTAACGCATTCAGGAAGACCTTCCCACTGTTATTAACGCGTTCGGAAATACCTTTCCACTGTTATTAACGCATTCAGGAAGACCTTTCCACTGTTATTAACGCATTCAGGAAGACCTTTCCACTGTTCTTAACGCATTCAGGAAGACCTGTCCACCGTTATAAACGCATTCAGGAAGACCTGTCCACTGTTTTTAACGCATTCAGGAAGACCTGTCCACTGTTTTTAACGCATTCAGGAAGACCTGTCCACTGTTATTAACGCATTCAGGAATACCTGTCCACTGTTATTAACGCATTCAGGAAGACCTTTCCACTGTCATTAACGCATTCAGGAAGACCCTTTTCACTTATTAACGCATTCAGGAAAACCCTTTTCACTGTTATTAACGCTTTCAGGAAGACCTTTCCACTGCTATTAACACTGTCAGGAAGGCATTTCCACTATTAATACCAATCAGGAAGGCCACACAGTTGTTAATGACGCGGTCAGCAAGACAATTCCACTGGTAACAATATGAGACCACAAAAACTATTCTCTTAATGACGCCGTCGGCGAGATGATTCCACGCCAAATAACACTAAAAGGAAGACTGCTTCGCTTGTCAGAAAATCTTCTCACCGTTAATAACACAGCCAGGAAATCAGTTCCTTTGCTGATAACACTAACAGGATGACAATTCCCTTTTTAATAATACTGTCAAGAAGACTACTCAATTTTTAACATGACTATTTGGAAGACCTTACCACTGTTATCATCACTGGAAAACCAACCAATCACTGTTAATAATAATAATAATAATAATAATAATAATAATAATAAATAATAATAATAATAATAATACTGACCAGAAGACCATTCCTTTGTTGTTAAAACTGTCAGGAAGACCATTTCACAACAAATAACACTCAAGAAAGGCACTACCAATGCTAATAGCACTGAAAAGCAGAACGCAACAAGGAAGGCTATTAAATTCTTGGGAACATTGTCAGGAAGAACATTCCATTGCTATAACACTGTCAAGACCTTTCCACTGACCATAAACATTGGCAGGAAACCCTTCCACTGTTAATAACTGTCAAGACGACTTTTTCACTGTTAATAAAATTGTCAGGTTAGCCTTTCCTTGCTGATAAGACTCATCAAAGCGATTCCAATGATATGAACACTGTCAGGATTACAATTCCACTGCTAATAACTGTCAGGAAGATCTTTCTACCGTTCATAACACTGTTGGAAAGGCGATTTCACTGTAAATGGCATAATCGGGAAGATCTTTCCACTGTTGGTGACAATGTCAGAAATGCCTTTCCACTGCTAAAAACACTGCCAGGAATATTAATGACAGGAATACCCAACCACTGTCAATAGCACACCTCGATACATAACACTCTGTATGACCGTTCTGCTGTTAACACGTTAACTGCCATACAGCTAATTCACTAATTTTCTCCTGCCGCCATGACTTCAGAGCTGTGTCCCTCCTGGCATATTGTTGGCAGTGATTTAAGACGTACACTACTTAATTGTGTTTAGTAGAGCAGAAGGGTAAAGGGGTGTAAAAACCATGAGACACATGTGGTTCATAAGGCAACGTATATACATTTCGTTCCCTATCGCCAAGTGAGCCACCGGTGGATCAAACATGAATTGGCCACTGGTGGTTCATTTGGTGATGCTTGCTATATGATTGCTCATTCGTCATATACTTTGTACACCGGTAGTACACACTATAACAATCAATTCTAATTGTTAACTATTTTACAAAACTTACACACACACACACACACACACATATATATATATATATATATATATATATATATATATATATATGTGTGTGTGTGTGTGTGTGACCAATGTGTGTGTGTGTATAGAGAGAGAGAGAGAGAGAGATAGAGAGAGAGAGAGAGTGTATAGACTTTTACAAATAACTAAACATTGGTGATATTTATGCTATTTTTATTTGCTTTTACAAATAAATAAAAAACTAGTCACTGAAACTTATAATAATATTTATATTTTATTTGCTTTGTACTGTAGTTATAATCACTATTTTACATAGTCACTGTTTTTACTAAATAGAATTTCATATGTTTATACACTGCATGATACACACACACACACACACACACACACACATATATATATATATATATATATATATATATATATATATATATATATATATATATATATATATATATATATTTCTTATTTTAGGAACAGAATGGAGGCCAATCGCTTTTATGGGCATGCAGAATCACAATCAGATTATGACGATGATTACAGCTTTTATACGAATTCAAATTCCTCTTAGTGACTCTGATTATAACTTGAAAACAAAGAACTAGCAACTACGGTGAATCAGATGATGATGATACAGAGGACGATAACATTTGCCACTAACGACTTTTTGTATCAGATGTCCAACAACAATCATCTGAATCAATTGGAAACACTGTATGGCAAGATACTGTTGTTCTCCCTAGTAACTTTGCATGTACAGCTAGAGAAGAGAAACATTACACTTTGCCATCCACCTCAGATGGAGAAATTCTTCCAATTGATGTTTATAAGCTATTTGTTACTGATGAGATTACTGATTTGATAGCAGTTGAAACTGGTAGATTATATGATACTACTGTAGCATTGAAACCTGTTGCTAGGCATTCTAAGATGAAAGCTTGGAAATCAGTTACCAAACAGCAGTGACAAGTTCTTTTTGGTATTTTTATTCTAATGGGTTTGAACAAACAACCAACCAGTTACACAAATGAAAGTAAAAGCAAAATGTATGGAAGTTGATTTTATAAAAGAAACAATGGCTAGAAATAAATTTGAGTTGATCTTATGTTTTCTACACTTTATTTGAAAACAGTCTCTCCTGATGGAACCGATAGGCTCTTCAAACTGAAGGTATAAAGATTGAAAGGAATTTTCACCAATTGGTGGAAAAGATCACTTTATGTTTTGATTGATTAGGAGGAAATGTAGAGAAGTGAGGAAAAGATGCAGAAAGATGTAATGGTTAATTAGTAAAAATGAAGGAAAGCAAGTTGCAGCACGCAAAGCAAGGAGAGTAAAGACTGTGTGCGGTCAATGGGAAAACAAACCAATTTATGCCCTCATGCTTTGAAAGACTCCATTCAGAGAGTTATAATGTTACTGTGGATATATGTAAAATGTGGTATATAGCTAGATATACTTATGGTTTTCAGATATGGAGCTTTTTATTACTTTTTGCATGATCGCATTATCATAAATAAGACCTAATTTTTTTCCTTTATAGTTGAAAGAATTTCTTTTTTTTTTACTTTCATAAATTTAATCATTAAACTTTGATTTGAACCATTCTATGGTATTTCTAACCCTTTGTAAACCTATAAAACATAGAAGTATACAAAATAAAAAAAGCAAAAAATGTACCACCGGTTACATATGGCCTTTAAGTCTTTTCACAACGTACCACCGGTGGTACACACGGCGCAACAACGTGTTAATAACAATAAATAAGACGATTAAAATAAATAAATAAAAAATAAATAGGATCACTAAAAATAACTCAGTAAAAACCTTTCCATAAAATAATGTCAGGAAGACCATTCCACTGCTGATAACACTTGGTAAGACCCACTCCAATTATCATCATTCTCGACTTTCTCAAGAATAGCCTTCCACTGTTAATGACGCTGTTAGGACGACCCATCTACAATTAATAATTGTCAGGAAGAACCTTCTACTGTTAATAACATTGTTAGGAAGACCGTAACATTGCTAGGGAGACCATTCCACTGTGTTACTGTAAAGGGAATGCAAGACCTCTGGCAGTGGGCAGCCACACACCCTGCAATTTTACAGAACGTCGATGATAAGTAAATAAAACAAATAAGCGTTTCAAAAATTCTTTTGCATAAATAACATCAGTAACCATCTTTCCTTTTTTTTTTTGTAAAATATGTTTCTCTTGCATAAATAAATAAAAAACATGCAAAACACACATGGTGTCGACTTTGCATTTTATGTGAAAACAGGAACTTCAAAAACTGGGATCCAAGCAACAGAATAAGCAACCAAATGGTGTCATATATTAAACTTTTACACATTAGAACAAAACCCTTGACATGTAAACGCAAAATGATAAAAAATTGTAAAAATCTAAAGTAATGAAAAATGAAGCAAAATAATTGAAGACCATGTTGCCTGATTTTGTTCTACGCTTTACATATCATGAAAACATTATATTTTGAACACGTGTACACAAAAAATTAACTATAATTAATGAGCAGAAACACACCATTGATTGGCTGCTTGCTTTTAGGTGCTCTGAGAATGACTAGTAAATAAAACAATGACAGTAAGTCATAAAAAAATAAAAAATTATAAAAAAATATAATATATATATATATATAATATAATATATATATATAAATATAAATATATATATATATATATATATATATATACACAATATACTATGATAAAATAAACAAATAACCCATTAACATCAATTCCCCTAAGCTTAGCAAAAACTTAAAACAATAAGGGAACTCTCTCTCTCTCTCTCTCTCTCTCTCTCTCTCTCTCTCTCTCTTAAAATCTCTCTATATATATATATATATATATATATATAAATATATATATATATATATATATATATATATATATATATATATATATATATATATATATAATATATATATATATATATATATATATAATATAAATTATATATAATAATAAATAAAATAAATAAAAATATATATATATATATATATATATAAATAAATATATAAAAATAAATATTAAATAAAATCCTGATAAGGATCAAACCTGTCATTTCAAAAAATTGAAACATAGGCGACAGTGATATATGATATGGTGCTGTGATGATCTCTACAACCTTCGATTTGTTAAAGCTTTACTTAGTAGTTCATCGTTCATCCTTTTCATTGCAAATAGTTTATAAATGCTATAAAGCAGAGTATTTATATTTCTTTTTATTTTTCAAAATAATTTTGCTCTATTATTTTGACTAATATCTTATGATATACGATAGATTTTTATAATTATAATGTACTCATTATGACACAAAATGTTCTCAAACTAGTTTACAAATAAATTCCTGTAATAATATGATATCAGTAAGGAAATCTACGGACCAGTGACGATACGATCTCTCTCTCTCTCTCTCTCTCTCTCTCTCTCTCTCTCTCTCTCTCTCTCTCTCTCTCTCTCATATTTATAGATGCTAAAATATTGTTCTATAAGTGATCTTTCTCAACTTTCAAAGCAGAGAGAGAAAATCAGACAAAATACTTTTATAAAGCCAATGTACTTTTTACAAAAGTTTGTCTACAGATGCGTTAACATACAGTAATAAATCTACAGTAATTACAATCTTACACTGTTTGTACATGCATCCTCGTAGGTGAACAAAATTCATCTGTGATGCACTTACCTTAATCCATTCCGGAAAGTAATACGCGTCATGACTTACCTGAAATATAAGGAAAATAAAAATTAAAAACATGAAAACGAGTGAAGCCTGCCTGTTTTATATAATACTCGTTTTTACTCTCTTAGCTTTCAGGTATCACTGTGAACTCTGCTGATCGCACCAGACCGCGAGAGTTAGTTGCAAGTTAGTTAATATTGATCTTTTTCAACTGATACTGATCTTCTTCTTTATGAATTTAAGATTTTCGGCTCATTACGAGAACTTTACGAATGATTAAATCATCAAAACCTAGCTCCATTCAATACGGACATTCGGATAATTTTCCCAGGACCATCAGTAAATTCTCTTCTTCGGTTGGCTTTCGGGTTCCTTCCTCATTGCTGCTTGCAACAGAGCGCAATGGTCTGTTGCAAGTCCATTTTTTTAATGAGGAAGGCGTATGAACCCAATGTTGGATCTTTATTTTGAAACTCCCAAAATCAGATTTAAAAAACAAGTAAAAAATGCGTCGTAGTTTCTTCGGCCCAATCGAGTTTTCTGTACAGCCAATACTGTGTGTAATCAAGGCCACCGAAAATAAATCTAACTTTCGGTGGTCTCGATATAATGCTGTATGAACCGCGGCCCATCAAACTTTCAGCCGGCCGTTGTGGCCTGTGCTATTGCGTTGCCAGAAGCACGATTATTGTTAAGAGTAACCTTAAATAAAAGCAAAAACTACTGAGGCTAGAGGGCTGCAATTCGGTATGTCTGATGACTGGAGGGTGGATGATCAACATACCAATTTTCAGCCCTCTAGCCTCAGTAGTTTTTCAGATCTGAGGGCGGACAGAAAAAGTGCGGACAGAAAAAAATGCGGACGGACAGACTAAAGCCGGAACAATAGTTCTCTTTTACAGAAAACTAAAAATGGTGAGTTGAAAGTGGGGTAAACGTCCGTACCTTCTGCAATGCCAAGGTTTGTCTTATCTAATCGATTTTTAATGGTTTGATTGATTCTGGTTTAACCTAATCTATGCAAAATCTAACTAAACCACCCTGACCCAAACCAAACTTGAACTGTGCGAAAGTGGTTTACCTGTTATGATAGTACTGAATGGACGGCAGTAAATGCATTTTTGATGCCCAGACTCGAAGGGAAAAATTCCCGTAAAAACAATAGGAACTGATGTGCCTTAAAGCCAACGGAGAGCAAATTTTTGCTTGATTTTTAAAATACTCTTTTAAAAAGACAGGCCTCTCGCTTTCCCTTAACGTTAAACCCCGAATTTTCCCTTCGACTGAACTGAACTGAACTGAACACAGAATTCAAGGCAAATGCCAAGCACTGGGACCTATGAGGTCATTCAGCGCTGAAACGGAAATTGACAGTAAAAGGATTGAAATGTGCAACAGGAGGAAAACCTCGCAGTTGCACTATGAATCAATTGTGAGGATAGGGTGGAAAGTAAGATGGAAGAATGAGAATATGAAAGGAGGTACAGTAAAAGGAATGAAAAGGGGTTGCATCTAAAAATAAAGACACGCTAAAAGAATAATTAAGTAATGCCTACAGTGCACCGTATGAGGTGCATGAAATAACTGCTCCCTTACGGAGAATTTTCCCTTCGAGTCTGGGCATCAAAAATGCATTTACCTGTCGTCCATTCAGTATTATCATAACAGGTAAACCACTTTCGCACAGTTTAGGTTTAGTTTGGGTTACGGTGGTTTAGTTAGATTTTGCCTAAATTTTAGGTTAAATCAGAATCAATCAAAGCATTAAAAGTAGATGAGATAAGACAATAATAAATCCTCAAATAAAAATAAACTGTTTAACAATCCAGCTTTATCAATACAATTTCAAATAATAATAGAGACGAAATTTGAAAAAAAAAAAAAAAAAAAAAGAAAAAAAAAGCAAATCTCAAAGCCACGGTGACATCAGATAATCGTTATCCATTTTTGCGAAAATTCAGTATATCTCTGGCTTAAAAACTTAATAATAAATCTCTCTCTCTCTCTCTCTCTCTCTCTCTCTCTCTCTCTCTCTCTCTCTCTCTCTCTCCCAGCATAACAAAGGATCCTCTGTTCCCAACAACAACCACCTTTGCGTTACGCTAAGCGTTGATTGATAGCCCATACATTCCCGTCCCTGAAGAAAGCGAAAATCATAGAATTTCAGGCGGCTGAGCGTGAGTGAAAAGGCCGATTAAATAAAGTAGAGAGAGAGAGAGAGAGAGAAATAGAGAGAAGAGAGAGAGAGAGAGAGAGAGAGAGAGAGAATTTGTCCTCATAACAAATGGAAGAGAATGGCTGAGACAGACGGACAGACAAACAAAGCTGTAATTAGAAACTCTGTCCTCCATAATGAGAAGAAAGTGATTAGAATAAAAAGGAGTAATAGAAAGTACAGCAGCTGGACGAGGCAGATCGACAGACAGACAGACAGATAGATATAAAGTGAAAGCTCTCACGAACTGGGCGACGTAAGAGTGGGTTCCACGAAGGTTCCAAAGAGGGGTTCAAGAGGTTCTTCAAAAGGAAGAGAAACACGCCCCCCCACCCCCTTCACTTTCCCCCCACACCCTCCAACAAGAGATTAGTCTTGAAAGAACCTATCGAAGTGGTTCTTTCCGTTTTAGGTCCCCGAGTCGAAAGAGCTGATGGAAGGGGCCGCGGAGATTTATGCGAGACTGCAGTGCTTCTCTCTCTCTCTCTCTCTCTCTCTCTCTCTCTCTCTCTCTCTCTCTAAAGGTCTATCAGTGTGTAATCTGCGATTCTTAATCGATCTATTATTTTCGCGAATTTTTAGAAATATTAGTGGGAAAATCTAAGCAAAAGAAAAATAAAGAGTGACTTGAGGTAACATTCAATCGAAAATATAAAAGAAAAGCGACCCTAGGTAACATTCAAAGGAGACGAAGAAGAAAAGTGACCTAAGATAATATTCACTCCAGGGAAAAGTGACCCAGGGTAACATTCAAACGAGAGTAAAAGACCGGTGACCCAACCTAATATTCCTACGATAAGATGATGTAAATTAAAGTGGATAAAACAGCGTGAAGGAGATTAGAAGATAATCTGAAGTAATACACAAAACTCGAGCGAGAAGAAAATATTGGTTACATTAAAACAAACTGAAAAAAGAGAGAGAGAGCAACTGCAAGGTTGCTTTGTTTACGTAATGCACTTCATTGCCGTTTCCACACCAAAAAAAAAAAAAACATTCGTGTTGTTTTCCTCGTAACTTTCTACTAGGCGTTTTATTTCCCTTGCATGTACAGCAAATACTTGGTTATGTTTGAGTTTTTTTTGTGTGTGAGGGTATTGACTTTTTAGAATCGTTCTGTATGAACTGAATATAGAGCCTAGGCCAAGAGCCAAGCGCTGGGACCTTTGAGGTCATTCAGCGCTGGAAAGGAGAGTGAGAGTAGGTAAGGTTTGAAAGGTGGAACCGGAGGAAAAATCGCATAAATGCACTTTGAAAAACAATAATTGTTAGGAGAGGGAGGACAAAAGATGGAAGAAAGGTAATATGGATGGAGGTACAGTAAAAAAGGAATGAAAGGCGTTAGCTAGGGGCCGAAGGACGCTGCAAAGAACCTTATTAATGAATACAGTGCACCCCAAGAGGTGCATTGACAGCACTGTCCTTCTACGGAGGTTCTATTTGAATGCCAGCTAATTTATATAATAAATAATAATATAATTATAAATCACTAATTATATTATTAATTATAAATAAATTATAATTATAAATTATATTATTATTATTATTATTAAGAATTATTATTAATAATAATAATAATAATAATAATAATAATAATAAATAATAATAATAATAATAATAATAATGTACATACCATACTAGTCAGAAATCTTTGTCCAATAAAGACAACCACACACTTGTCAAAAATAATTACATCAAAATATAAGTAATCTAAAACAGAAAGAACGTTTGGATTCAATTCTGAAAATACAAATAACTGTAGAATTTGATTCCAAGAGTTTTATGGCAAAGGATACGACTTCGCAAAGTTAAGGCAAGATTGTTATCTATATTTTGCACATTCATCTTACACATAAAACAATGTTAATAAAATATTATATACAATGTTTCTAGAAACCCAAACTTTTACCGAGACAAGAGGTGGTGGTAACACTGGCTGCTGAGAAATGGGGTAATAAAGAAGCCATGTTAGTGTAAAAAAATAAATAGAGAGAATAGAGAGAGAGAGAGAGAGAGAGAGAGAGAGAGAGAGAGAGAGAGAGAGAGAGAGAGAGAACAGGTCGATAAATGAGAAAGAAGAAAGGGGAGGGAGAGAGAAAGAAAGGTAGCAAGCTGACGATGAGAGAGAGAGAGAGAGAGAGAGAGAGAGAGAGAGAGAGAGAGAGAGAGAGAGAGAGAGAAATAAACGGACAGACAGAAGGATGTTTATGAAAAGGAGAGGAGAGTGAAAGAAAGAGATAGTCAGACAGTCAGACAAAGAGAGAGAATGGAAAGTAGCAGGCAGATAACGAGAAAGAGAAGAGACAGACAAACAGACAGACAAGAGACAGGTAATGAGAAGGAGAAGGAAGTGAGAGAGAGAGAGAGAGAGAGAGAGAGAGAGAGAGAGAGAGAGAGAGAGAGAGAGAGAGAGTCAAACAGACACAGACAGAGGAAGGAAAGCAGCAGACTGAGAAGAAGCAGCAGAAGAGAGAGAGAGAGAGAGAGAGAGAGAGAGAGAGAGAGAGAGAGAAATAAGCGAGCTGCAGGGTTTGATAACTGGCTAAGCTGACACCGAATTTGCACTCGTCCAGCCCCTGACATCAGATTTTAATCTGGCTCCCTTCAAAGGTATTGAGACTGCGAAGATGAACCTGGACGTAATCTACGGAGTGACATGTCGTCTGAATGGGATTCTAATTAGATGTAAAGGGAGATGATCGAATCGAAAATTATTCTCCCTACTTTATTTTCCTCTTTCGTTCCACGGGCTAAAATGGAGGCAGCAGAAGCCATGGCAGAAGCCTCGTCTTATCTGCTGACCAACGAATGGCCGCCAGAAATTTCGTGGTGGCCGATTCGTAGGGACCGAAATTGGCGTGAAGGCATACGCAGATATATATCTATACACGTGTGCGTATGTCGGGTATGTGTATGCATGGATGTATCTGTTCATTTGTCCACGTGTGGCTGTATGTACACATGGAAATATTCTCTCTTTCAATCTTTCCATATACATTCATACGTACATGCATATATTATTATATACAGTATATATACATATATGTTATATATGTTTATATATAAATTTATAACATATATGTATATGCATATATATACATGTACATATGGAAATATTCTCTCTTTCAATCTACACATATACATACATACGTACATGTATATATTATTATATACAGTATATATACATATATGTTATATATGTTTATATATAAATTTATAACATATATGTATATACATATATATACATTTATAAAATTAATAAATATATATACACATATATGTATAAATACATAAATATCTCAATAAATGTATATATATATATATATATATAAAATATATATATATATATATATATATATATATATATATATATATACTGTACATGCAACCTTTCAAGTATATATACAACATTTACATATGTATGTGTGTGTATATATATATATATGTTTTATATAATTATATATAAATTTATTACATATATGTATATACATATTTATACTACATATGTATTTTATATTATAAAATTACATCCATTTCACTAACGCATATATACACATACATACTTTCGTGTAAATATACATTTACATGTTTATGTATATATATATATATATATATATATATATATATATATATATATATATATATATATATATATATATATATATATATATATATATATATATATATAAATATAAATAATCAAAACCCACTACCTACACCAAGCAGAGAAAAAATGTAAGAGACAAAGGAACAAACGAGACACACTGAACACTTCACAGAAGGTCCACTTTTAAGGCTTCAGCTGCAGCCGACTTAGTACGGACCTGAAACTCCGTGATGGAGCTTTCTCCCATCGGTGTCTTTGTTTACATTCGAGTTACGAGGACGTTCTTGGTGGCTCCGTGTCTTTGCTTACAGTTAAAAGTATCTTTGATGTTCCAGGTTTTCTACAACACCGAAGATTAGAGAATTTTTTTTTCCTTGTCTTTGTGTCTTTGTTTACAAGGAAGAAATATACTTATAATCAACTTACAAAAAAGTTTCTTTGTTATTGTGTGTGTTCAAAAGATATTTTTAAATTTTGCTTATTCCAGATATTTTTCATTCTATGCCATTTGCTAAGAATCAAAACACTAATGAATCTTTAGTAGATGTTTTTGCTGAAACAAAATTTTTAATGAAAAATTTCATCATTTCTATTCCAAAAACATTTTTCTACGAGACACGTGTACCTCCAGGGTACAAAAGCATTTTTTCTAATCTGGTCGCCAGAATGGAAGAAACAAATTAAATTACTTTTGTTCTTGTTTTCTTCTTACATAAAATGTATTTCTTTCCTCAAAGTAAGATATATCTCTTTCCTCAAAGTATCATCCTATTCCTTATTATTATGTATATCATGCATTTTAAATGACTTAAAAAAGTGAGTTGTTTTTACACCAAAATTATGTATAAAATAAAAACATTGTGTTCATTCTAGAATTATTGAATTAAATTAAACAAAATAAAATTATTATTATTATTATTATTATTATTATTATTATTATTATTATTATTATTATTATTATTATTATTATTATTATTATTATTCGAAATAGCCAAATACATGGAACAAACTAAATCAAACAAGAGCACATGAACAGCACATAAATATAAACATTCTGTGTACAAAAGAAAAAAATGACATCATTGTCGGGGTGGTGATAAAAAGGGGGTTGGAGGGTAAGGAGGGGATGCAAGATATATTAAGCAATACCTAAATAAAGCAAAATTCTAAGGATGACATAAATAAATTCTGAAAGAAGCATTAGAAACTGATTCATTGCATCAACTACTGTCCCCATACTGTCAAGAATGAAGGTAATATAAGGGAGGGTCGAGATGATATGTCCCCCAACCTTAGGGGTGTTATGCACTGTCCTGAAGCTCGGACTAAACTTATACTTATTAAGAATACTTATGAAGTTATGCTAGGATACTGGTGAGCGACGCTGGCCCGGGCTGCAGATTCCTGAGATGTATGCTAGTATTGCACCAGCCCTGGTTTTTTTTTGCCATGCCCCTGGGTTAGGTTAGATTAGGTAGTTTAGGTAGGTTAAGATAGGTTAAAATAGGTTATGTTTCAGTTTACTGCGTAATTTGGGTGTGGGAATCATAATACGATAATTTTCAAGAAAATTCTATGGTTAGTTTTTAAGATATGGCGTCCCGCTTTTTTCAGGGAAAGGTCTCGGTACTCGGTTGCATCTCGGGAAAATACGGCCCTGGCTGCAAATCTAAAACCCGCTTGTAACTGGTAGACTATCGATGTTATACATATAAAGAATAAAAATATGGATATATACTGTGTGTTAACAAATAAACAAATACATAAATAAATATAACAAATGAGTGACATTTTTTGTGTAACTGCTGTAAAAGTTAAACTAGCGTAATTGGCTGTTATGAACTGATCGCACCTTTAGTTTTTAAGTCAAAAATATTGAAGAATTTTTAAAATCAATAAAAATCGGAACCCTCAGTGCTGAATCAGTGAAGAATTCTGTAAGTCGCTTGGCTGAAAGCAAAACAGCCCGGATAACAGAAGCCAGTTAAGCGTAGTTTTACAAGCACTGCTTGTAAATCTGCAGCATTAGGGTGCGTCCACACTGCTGTGAAACTGTCAAAAACACGTGTCGAATACTTACAGCACACGCCTCATAAAACAGTTTGAATACCAGTCAGCGACTTATTGGCATCCTAACTATAGTCTCAAACAATTAGCTAGCAATTTCCAAAGATTTCGTTCTCCACTTTACGGCCGTAGACTTGTTTCCAACATGTTTGCGACATATCTGCAATACGTTGCCGACATGTTTATGACAAGTTTTTTTTAAACTAACTGAAGCTTGAAGCAGACATTAAACGGTCTGGGGCTAGTAGCAATGTGTCATAATGAGGCCTCACTGTAGGGGAATAGTGCCGTCAGTGCACCTCATGCAGTGCACTGTAAGCATTACCTAAGGTTCTTTGCAGCGTCCCTTCGGTCCCTAGCTGCAACCCCTTCGTTCCTTTTACTGTGCCTTCTTTCATATTCACTTTCTTCCATCTTGCTATCCACCCTCTCCCTAACAAGTGATTCATAGTGCAACTGCTTTGAGGTTTTCCTCCTGTTACACCTCTCAAACATTTTGCTGTTACTTTCCGTTTCAGCGCTCAGTGACCTCATAGGTCCCAGTGCTTGGCCTTTGGCTTAAATTCAATATTCAATTAAATTCATAATGAGTCCTAAAAGTTACTTGAATGAGAGCAAGGGAACATAAAAACTACTCAATATCCAAGTAACAACTAACTATTTCATTGTTGAATAACTACCTAAAGCGAGAATTAGTCTTAGTAATGAGTCGCCCCTTGAGAGATTATTAGCTTCTCAACTGAGTATCGGAATATAGGAATGTAGAATTTAGGCCAAAGGCCAAACGCTGGGACCTATCACGTGGGTAGCAAGGTGGAAGAAAGAGAATATGAATGAGGTACAGTAAAAAGAATGGAAGGAGTTGCAGCTAGGAGCCGAAGGGACGCTGCAAAGAACCTTTCATAGTGTCGACAGTGTACCACGCGAGGAGCACTGACGGAACTGCTTCCCCCTCCGGGGTCAAAGGTCAAACTGAGTATCGACTTTCTAAAGTACTCGCCAGTTTTTAATGAATGACCCAAGAAACGCTTTACAGTAATTTTCCCATAACAGAGCTTGGTTCCCAGGATGTGGATACAGATTCTTACACTGCAGCCAGAAGGAACATTTGATACAGGTCGTGGTCGTTTCGGTTCAAGTTTTTTCGTTGCTTCAGGAGACGTTCCACATTACTGATTGCTATTTTTTTTTTTTAGATATATTTGTTTGAAAAGTGTTATCTGCATTATTCAATGAGGAGAGCAGGCTTTTTTTTTTTACATAGCTGTACACGAATGAATATAAATAATCCGGTCCAAAGATGGTATAAACTTGTATATAAAAATATATATATATATATATATATATATATATATATATATATATATATATAGAGAGAGAGAGAGAGAGAGAGAGAGAGAGAGAGAGAGAGAGAGAGAGAGAGAGAGAGAGAGAGAGAGGTAAAACATGATGAATTAGCCCAGCCGAAATAAAGCCTACACGAGAAAGTGAAGGGATTATAACAGAAAGAAAAAGGGGGAGGGGGAGGGGCACGTGACAGAGAATGAACTGTGGAACCATGCCTCGCATATTGGCTCAGCAATGTAAGACGGATTTAAGCATCGCTCGAGTTCTCGTGACAAGGGCACCGCATTCTCTCTCTCTCTCTCTCTCTCTCTCTCTCTCTTCTATTGCTCTCTCTCTCTCTCTCTCTCTCTCTCACGCCTTCAGAGCAAGTGACAAAAATTGCTAATGAATAACAATAATAACAACTCCAAGTTTATTCTAGTTAATGTATTTTAAAGAATAAACAGAAAAGAATATTATCAAAAATCATTACAGCAGTCGGGTATAAATATTAAAAAGAAGAAAACACGCACAACCTTTCCTAGAGCCTAAGATGTATCTCTTCAACAAAAAAGGGGGTACACTGACAGTCAGAATATGAAAATTAGCCGCATCATATACCTACACATTAAAAGCTTATATTTTATTATATTAAATTAAATTATGTTTATATGTGTAAATATATATATATATATATATATAAATACACATATATACATATATATAAGTGTATGTGTGTAAAGATATATATATATACTGTACATTTATAGGCTATATATGTATATATATATATATATATATATATATATATATATATATATATATATATATATTTATATATCTCCTGACGACGAGAAAAAAGGATACGATGATAATTTATATTTATTTCTTTTTTTAAATATTGATATTTTCATGGTAATAAAGCTTTCTACCAAATTTCATATCATCTGCTACGAGTATGAATCACTGTCGCCTGGTCCCGTCATATCTTGGTGTTTTCCCTTCATACGTTTTAGAATCCTTCCGTATCCAGTTCCTGAAAGGCCGAGAGAAATGCCAACCGCGCACGCGTATAGCGCCATAGCTCAGTAGGTGCACTGACTCCACGGCCTCCAGTGGTCATCTCCGGGATCCTGCAAGTGGACTTGAAGCCTTCGTAGACAGCGTGTGAGCAAAGAAGGCGAAGAGTATGGCTAAAATGGACTGGATGACGAAGCAGATCGACTATGAGATTTTCCAGAGGGAATAGTACACAGGAGAATGGCAGATAACTTCACTCTACAATTATTTACTGATGAAAATATGGACTGCTTCGCGGAGCAGTATGGAGTCGAGGTTCCTGCTTTCTGCGATTATGGATTTGTTCAGCAACTCTACAGTTGTCTGTACTGTTACTTATGGATGCAAGTTCTTCATTCGAAAAAAGGAGGAAAATCATCAAGAAGACAGGAAAACGGTGGCGTGGAGGAACTGAAGAATTTATACGAAATAAAAGGGAGAGAACTTGAGGTGTTTTCTAAGCTGACTTTTTTGAACGACTCGTTCAAGAAAAGAAACTTCTTATGTGTCAGAAAAAGAACTAAGTAATGAATAAGATGATCTAAAACCTTCGGGATTTTCCATGAAGATATTTCGGAATCCTTCAGTCTACGGCTCCTGGAAGGACGGGAGAAATGCCATTTGTGCATGCGCCGAACTCCAAAGTCTCCGGGAACAATCTCCCAGATGCTACAAATCGTCTTGAAGCCTTCGGAGAGAGCAAGTGTCATATTTGAAAAGCTGGGTAAGAGAATGCAAAGAGAATGGTGAAAGGACTTTGTTATCAACGCAGATCGTTTAAAATGAGAAGACGAGGAAGCAAAAACAGAACTTCCTGAAGAAACTGCATCACCTCAATGGAAATGGAAATTCGGAAGAGAACCAGAAAACAAGAAGAAGGATCTCCTCGGGATGGAGTCCATAAGCTGCCTACGAAAGCCCTCCTCTAAGGACAAGGGTGAGGCCCAAAGCCCCAAGGCTCGCCAGTCTCGAGGGCAGCCTTGAAGGGTAGGGTCCGATCCAGAGGCTGCTTCCTCGGAGGAAGGCAGGTATCCTGCCACGCTGGGGAAGTGGACCTGGAGAGGGCCCAAGAACTTCAAGGACGAGGCCCAAAAGCCCACAAGGCTCGCCAGCCTCTGGAGGGCAGCCTTGAAGGGAAGGGTCCGATCCAGAGGCTGCTTCCTCGGAGGAAGGCAGGTATCCTGCCACTCTGGGGAAGTGGGCCTGCAGAGGGCCCAAGAACTTCAAGGACGAGGCCCAAAAGCCCACAAGGCTCGCCAGTCTCTGGAGGGTAGCCTGAAGGTAAACTCGATCCAGGGCTGCTTCCTCGGAGGAACCAAGGACGAGGCCCAAAAGCCCACAAGGCTCGCCAGTCTCTAGAGGGCAGCCTTGAAGGTAAGGGTCCGATCCAGAGGCTGCTTCCTCGGAGGAAGGCAGGTATCCTGCCACTCTGGGGAAGTGGGCCTGCAGAGGGCCCAAGAACTTCAAGGACGAGGCCCAAAAGCCCACAAGGCTCGCCAGTCTCTAGAGGGCAGCCTTGAATTTCAGTGAAGGGGTCCGATCCAGAGACTGCTTCCCAGAGGAAGGCAGGTATCCTGCCACTCTGGGGAAGTGGGGGGCCTGCAGAGGGCCCAAGAACTCAGAATGAGGCCCAAAAGCCCACAAGCTCGACAGTCTCTTGAGGGCAGCCTTGAATCCTGAAGGGTCCGATCCAGAGGCTGCTTCCTCGGAGAAGGAAGTATCCTACCACGCTGGGGAAATGGGTGAGCAGAGGCCCAAGAACTTCAAGGATGAGGCCTAAAAGCCCACAAGCCTCGCCAGTCAGCTTGAGGGCAGCCTTGAACTGGAAGGGTCCGATCCAAAGGCTGCTTCTCAGGAAGGTGCAGGTATCCTGCCACGCTGGGGAAGTGGGCCTGCAGAGGACCAAGAACTTCAAGGACGAGGCCCAAAAGCCCAAAAAGGCTCGCCAGTCTCTAGAGGGCAGCCTTGGAGTGAGGGTCCGATGCAGAGGCTGCTTCTTTGAGGGCAGGAAGGCAGGTATCCTGCCACGCTGGGGGAAGTGGGCATGGAGAGAGGCCCAAGAACTTCAGGGATGAGGCCCAAAAGCCCACAAGGCTCGCAACCGTCTCAGTGCTCTTGAGGGCAGCCTTGAAGGACCTAAGGGTCCGATCCAGGCGCCAGGCCCTCGGAGGAAGGCAGGTATCCTCCCACGCTGGGGAAGTGGGCATGGAGAGGCCCAAGAACTTCAAGGATGAGGCCCAAAGCCCTCAGGTTCTGCCAGTCTCTTGAGGGCAGCCTTGAAGGGAAGGGTCCCGATCCAGATGCTGCCTCGGGAGTAAGGAAAGTATCCTACCACGCTGTGAAATGGGCCTGCAGAGGGCCCAAGAACTCAAGTGATGAGGCCCAAAGCCCACAAGCTCGCCAGTAGCTTGAGGGGCAGCCTCTTGAAAGGAAGGGTCCGATCAAGGCCTGCTTCCTCAGAGGAAGGTGCAGGTATCCCGCACGCTGGGGAAGTGGGCCTGCAGAGGGCCCAAGAACTTCAAGGATAAGGCCTAAAAGCCCACAAGCCTGCCGGCCCAGCTTGAGGGCAGCCTTGAAGGAAGGTCCGATCCAGAGGCTGCTTCTCAGGTAAGCTGAGTATCCTGCCACGCTGGGGAAGTGGCCTGGAGGGCCCAAGAACTTCAAGGATACATGTTTATGACACGTTTTACTAAACTGTCGACGCACTTTAACTGAAGCTTGAAGCAAACATTAACGGTCTGGGGCTAGTAGCAGTGGGTCAATGATTCCTCCCTGTGGGGCGTAGGGCCCGTCATGTGTGCACCTCTGCCAGTCTCTGATGCACTGTAGGCAGTCCCAGAGTTCTTTGGAGCGTACCTTCGGTCCCTTGGGCTGCAACCCCTTTCGTTTCTTTTACTTTACCTTCTTTCATATTCTCTTTCTTCCATCCTAACAATGATTCATAGTGTAACTGCCAGGTTTTCCTCCTGTTACCCCTTTCAAACCTTTTACTGTCAATTTCCATTTCAGCGCTGAATGATCTCATAGGTCACGATGCTTGACCTTTGGCTTAAATTCAATATTCAATTCAATTCAATTCAATTCATAATGAGACCTAAAAGTTACTTGAATGAGAGCAAGGGAACATCAGGACGGTAACATAAAAACTACTCAATATCCAAGCAACAACTAACTATTTCATTGTTGATTAACTACCTAATGAGAGAATTAGTCTTAGTAATGAGTCGCCCCTTGAGAGACTATTAACTTCTCAACTGAGTATCGGAATATAGGAATGTAGAATTTAGGCCAAAGGCCAAGCGCTGGGCCCTATGAGGTTATTCAGTGCTGAAACGGAAATTGAGAGTAGAAAGGTCTGAAAGGCGTAACAGAATAAAAACCTCGCAGTTGCACTGTTAAATAATTGTCAGGAGGGTGGATAGCAAGATGGAAGAAGGATAATATGAATGGAGGTACAGTAAAAAGAATGAAAGGGGTTGCAGCTAGGGGCCGAAGGGACGCTGCAAAAAAACTCATATTCTCTACAGTGTACCACGTGAGGTGCAATGACGGCACTGCCCCCCGGAAACCTACGAGGTCAAACTGAGTATCGACTTTCTAAAGTACTCAGCCAGCTTTTTAATGGATGACTTAAGAAACATATTACAGAAATTTTCCCATAACAGAGCTTGGTTCCAAGGATATGGCTACAGATTCTTACACTGCAGCCAGAAGGAACATTTGATAAAGGTGGTGTTCGTTTCGTTTTAAGTTTTTTCGCAGCTTCAGTGGACGTTCCACATTACTGACTGATTTTTTAACATATATTTTTTTTTTTTGAAAAGGGTTATTTGCATTATTCAACGAGCAGAGCAGGCTTTTTACAGAACTGTACACCAATGAATGTAAATAATCAGGTCCATGGTATAACTTGTATATATGTATATATACAAATTTATATATATATATATACATACATAAATATATACATGTATGTATAAATAAATTTATATATATACATATATATATACTATGTATATATATATATATATATATATATATATATATATATATATAGAGAGAGACAGAGAGAGAGAGAGAGAGAGAGAGAGAGAGAGAGGGGGTAAAACATGATGAATTAGCAGCTGAAATAAAGCCTACGACACAAAGTGAAGGGATTATAACAGAAATAAAAATAAAAGGGAGGGGCACGTGACAGAGAATGAGCTGTGGAACCACTTGCATATTGGCTCAGCAATGTAAGACATTTAAGCATCGCTCGAGTTCTCGTGACAAGGGCACCGCATTCTATTGCTCTCTCTCTCTCTCACACCCCAGAGCCATGGCAAATATATATATATATATATATATAGTATATATATAATATATATTTAAATATATAAATAGAAAGTATATATATATAAATATATATATATATATATATATATATATATATAAAGAAGAAAATATAAACCTATATATATAAATATATATATAAATATAAAAATATATATATATATATATATATATATTATATGTATGAATTTATTTATACATATTTGTATATATTTATGTATATTAAATTATATTATATATATATATATATATATATATATATATATATATATATATATATAATATATATTTGTATATATACAGATACAATTTATACTACGGACCGATTATTTACATTCATATATATAGTTCTGTAAAACCCTGCTATATCGTTGAATAATGCAAATAATAATAATCAAGTTTATTCTAGTTAGCGTATCTTAAATCACAAATAGAAAAGAATATTGTCAAAAATCAATACAGAAGTCAGATATAATTATTAAAAAGACGCTCAAACTTTCCTATAGAACCTAAGAAGTAAATATATGATGAAAAAAAATGGGTATATTGACAGTCAGAATATGACATTAGTCATAATAAACCTACACATTAAAATTTATATTTTATTATATTAAATTAACTTTATGTTTATAAATATAAATTTTATATATACATACATATGTGTGCATATGTATATGTATGTGTGTTTGTATATATATATTTTATATATACATATATCCAGTTATATATATATATATATATATATATAATCATATATATATATATATATATATATATATTATATACGATGATGATTTTCGCTAAATTTATATTTCTTTCTTTTTTAAACATTGATATTTTCGCGGCAATAAAGCTTTCTAGCATATTTCATATCACCTGCTGCGAGTAAGAATCACTGTCGCCTGGTCCCGTCATATCTTCGTGTTTTCCCTCAAGACGTTTTAGAATCCTTCCGCACCCAGTTCCTGAAAGGCCGAGAGAAATGCCAACCGTGCACGCGTAAAGCGCCATAGCTCCGAGTCAGAGGTGCACTGACTCCACGGCCTCCAGTTGTCATCTCTGAATCCTGCAGTGGACGTGAAGCCTTCAGAGACAGCATCTGGACAAAGAAGAAAAAGGAAGGAAATAATCAAGAAGAATGGAAACCAGTGGCGTGGAGGAACTGAAGAATTTATACGAAATAAAAGGTAGAGAACTTGAGGTGTTTTCAAAGCTGATTGAGAAGAGTTTTTGCACAAAATTATCACTTGGAGCAGTTCTGCTAAAAAATAAGAAAAGGAATCAAGAACAGAGGTGAGGACATCGGCTTGGAAGTAAACTGAAGAGTGTTGAAGAAAAAAGTAGAGAACCTGAGGTGTTGGAAGCTGCTTGAAAGATTTTGGATTCACAGAATTACTTTTTGGAGAAGGGAAGATCAATATCGTCAGTAAGAGGAAATACTATAAGATTATAGAAGACTACTCGTTCAAGAAAAGAAAATTCTTATGTGTCAGAAAAGAACTCTAAGTAATGATTAAGATGATCAAAAACCTTCGGGACTTTCCACGAAGATATTTTGGAATCCTTCAGTCTGCGGCTTCTGGAAGGACAGGAGAAATGCCATTCGCGCATGCCCCAAACTCCAAAGTCTCCGGGAACAATCTCCCAGATGCTACAAATCGTCTTGAAGCCTTCAGAGAGAGCAAGTGTCATATTTGAAAGCTGGGTAAGAGAAAGCAGAGTATGGTGAAAGGAATTGGCTATCAGCGCAGATCGTTTAAAAGAAGATGAAGAAGCAAAACAGAACTTCCTGAGGAAACTGCACCACCACAATGGAAATGGAAATTCAGAAGAGGACCAGAAAACAACAAGAAGGACCTCCTCAGGATGGAGTCCATAAGCTGCCTACGCAAGCCCTTCTCTAAGGACAAGGGTGAGGCCTAAAAGCCCACAAGGTTCGCCAGACTCGAGGGCAGCCTTGAAAGGAAGGGTCCGATCCAGAGGCTGCTTCCTCTGAGGAAGGCAGGTGTCCTGCCACGCTGGGGAAGTGGGCCTGCAGAGGGGGCCCAAGAACTGGGATGAAGCCCAAAAGCCCACAAGGCTCGCCAGTCTCTTGAGGGCAGCCTTGAAGGAAAGGGTTCAACCCCGAGGCTGCTTCCTCGGAGGAAGGCAGGTATCCTGCCACGCTGGGGAAGTGCGCCTGCAGAAGGCCCAAGAACTTCAAGGATGAGGCCTAAAAGCCCACAAGGTTCGCTAGTCGCTTGAGGGCAGCCTTGAAGGGAAGGGTCCGATCCAGAGGCTACTTCCTCTGAGGAAGGCAGGTATCCTGCCACGTTGGGGAAATGGGTCTGGAGAGGGCCCAAGAACTTCGAGGATGAGGCCCATAAGCCCACAAGGCTCGCCAGTCACTTGAGGGCAGTCTTGAAGGGAAGGGGTCCGATCCAGAGGCTGCTTCCTCGGAGGAAGGCAGGTATCCTGCCACGTTGGGGAAGACCTGCAGAGGGCCCAAGAACTTCAGGATGAGGCCAAAAGCCCTCAAGGCTGCCATCTCTTGAGGGCAGCCTGAAGGGAAGGGTCCGCTCCAGAGGCTGCTCCTCGGGAGGAAGGCAGGTATCCTGCCACGCTGGGGAAGCAGGCCTGCAGAGGGCCCAAGAACTTCAGGATGAGGCCCAAAGCCCCAATGCTCGCCAGTCTCTGAGGGCAGCCTTGAAGGAAGGGTCTGATCCAGAGGCTGCTTCTCGGAGGAAGGCAGGTATCCTGCCCACGCTGGGAAGCAGGCCTGCAGAGGGCCCAAGAACTTCAAGGATGAGGCCAAAAGCCCTCGTTGGCTCTGCCAGTCTCTTGAGGGCAGCCTTTGAGGAAGGGTCCGATCCAGAGGCTGCTTCCTCAGGAGGAAGGCAGGTATCCTGCCACGCTGGGGAAGCAGGCCTGCAGAGGGAACTTCAAGGATGAGGGCTCAAGCCAGCTCTTGAGGGGCAGCCTTGAAGGGAAGGGTCCGATCCAGAGGCTGTTTCCTCAAAATCCTGCGCTGGGAAGCAGGCCTGCAGAGGGCCCAAGTTCAAGGATGAGGCCCAAAGCCCCTGGCTCGCCAGTCTCTTGAGGCCTGAAGGGAAGGGTCTGATCCAGAGGCTGCTTCCTCGGAGGAAGGCAGGCATCCTGCCACGCTGGGGAAGCAGGCCTGCAGAGGCCCAAGAACTTCAGTTGATGAGGCCCAAAAGCCCTCAAGGCTCGCCAGCAGCTTGAGGGCAGCCTTGAAGGAAGGGTCCGATCCAGATGCTGCTTCGGAGAAAGGCAGGTATCCTGCCATTGCCGGGCCTGCAGAGGGCCCAAGAACTTCAAGGGATGAGGTCCAAAAGCCTCAAGGCTCGCCAGTCTCTTGAGGGCAGCCTGAAGGGAAGGGTCCGATCCAGAGGCTGCTTCCTCGGAGTGAGGCAGGTATCCTGCCACGCTGAAGCGGGCCCTGGGGCCCAAGAACTCAAGGATGAGGCCCAAAAGCCCTCAAGGCCTTTGCCAGTCGCTTGAGGGCAGCCTTGAAGGAAGGGTCCGATTCAGGCTGCTTACTCGGAGGAAGGCAGGTATCCTGCCACGTTGGGGAACCAGGCCTGCAAGGGGCCCAAGAACTTCAAGGATGAGGCCCAAAAGCCCTCAAGGCTCGCCAGTCTCTTGAGGGCAGCCTTGAAGGGAAGGGTCCGATCCAGAGGCTGCTTCCTCGGAGGAAGGCAGGTATCCTGCCACGCTGGGGAAGCGGGCCTGCAGAGGGCCCAAGAACTTCAAGGATGAGGCCCAAAAGCCCTCAAGGCTCGCCAGTCGCTTGAGGGCAGCCTTGAAGGGAAGGGTCCGATCCAGAGGCTGCTTCCTCGGAGGAAGGCAGGTATCCTGCCACGCTGGGGGAAGTGGGTCTGCAGAGGGCCCAAGAACTTCAGGGATGAGGCCCAAAGCCCACAATGCTCGCCAGTCTCTTGAGGGCAGCCTTGAAGGAAGGTCCGATCCAGAGGCTGCTTCCTCAGAGGAAGGCAGGTATCCTGCCACGCTGGGGAAGTGGGCATGCAGAGGGCCCAAGAACTTTCAAGGATGAGGCCCAAGCCCACAAAGGCTCGCCAGTCGCTTGAGGGCAGCCTTGAGAGGGAAGGAAGTCCGATCAGAGGCTGCTTCTCGGAGGAAGGCAGGTATCCTGCCACGCTGGGGAAGCCCGGGCCTGGCAGAGGGCCCAAGAACTTCAAGGATGAGGCCCAAAAGCCACAAAGGTTCGCCAGTCTCTTGAGGGCAGCCTGAAGGGAAGGGTCCGATCCAGAGGCTGCTTCCTCAGGAAGGCAAGTATCCTGCCACGCCGGGGAAATGGGCCTGCAGGAGGGCCCAAGAAATTCAGGATGAAATTTAAAAGCCCACAAGCCTCGCCAGTCGCTTGGAGGGCAGCCTGAGGAAGGGTCCGATCCAGAGGATGCTTCCTCTGAGGAAGGAAGGTATCCTGCCACGCTGGGGTAGTGGGCCTGCAGAGGGCCCAAGAACTTCAGGATGAGGCCCAAAAGCCCACAAGGCTCGCCAGTCTCTTGAGGGCAGCCTTAAAGGGAAGGGTCGATCCAGAGGCTGCTTCCTCCGGAGGAAGGCAGGTATCCTGCCACGCTGAAGTGGGCCTGCAGAGGGCCCAAGAACTTTTCAGGATGAGGCCCAAAGCTCTCCAAGGCTCGCCAGTCTCTGAGGGCAGCCTTGAAGGGAAGGGTCCGATCCAGAGGCTGCTTACTCGGAGGAAGGCAGGTATCCTGCCACGCTGGGAAGTGGGCATGGAGAGGCCCAAGAACTTCAAGGATGAGGCCCAAAAGCCCACAAGGCTCGCCAGTCTCTTGAGGGCAGCCCTTGAAGGAAGGGTCCGATCCAGAGGCTGCTCCCTCGGAGGAAGGCAGGTATCCTGCCACGCTGGGAAGTGGGCCTGCAGAAGGCCCAAGAACTTCAAGGATGAGGCCCAAAGCCACAAGGCTCGCCAGTCGCTTGAGCAGCCTTGAAAGAAGGGTCCGATCAGAGGCTCTTCCTCGGAGGAAGGCAGGTATCCTGCCACGCTGGGAAGTGGGCCTGCAGAGGGCCCAAGAACTTCAAGGATGAGGCCTAAAAGCCCACAAGGTTTGCAAGTCTCTTGAGGGCAGCCTTGAAGGTTAGGGTCCGATCCAGAGGATGCTTCCTCTGAGGAAGGAAGGTATCCTGCCTAGCTGGGGGAAGTGGGCCTGCAGAGGGCCCAAGAACTTCAAGGACAAGACCCAAAAGCACACAAGGGCCAGTCTCTTGAGGGCAGCCTTAAAGGGAAGGGTCCACCCAGAGGCTGCTTCCTCGGAGGAAGGAAAGTATCCTGCCAGGCTGGGGAAGCGAGCCTGGAGAAGGCCCAAGAACTTCAAGGATGAGGCCCAAATGCCACAGGGCTCACCAGTCTCTTGAGGGCAGTCTTGAAGGGAAGGATCCGACCCAGAGGCTGCTTCCTCGGAGGAGGGCAGGTATCTTGCCAGGTAGGGAAGCTGGCTTGATGAGGGCCACAATGGTGAGAGCCAAAGGCTCCTTTGGGAGGCCAGTTCTTTGAGGGCACCCTTGAAGGGGAGCGTCCTCTGAAGAGGAAGGCAGGATTCCTTGGAGGATCTCCTAAGAAAATAATTGCAGCCTGATTTTCCATTAATAGAATGATCTTTATTACTCTATTTCTGTTTTCCAGATGATTAAAATATTTCTTTTATTTTTGTATTTTACTCTGTATCACTTAGTTTGTATCAAAATTTTCCCATGCCAAGAATTCATTCAGGGGAAAGTGAACTTCGTGTTATTGCCATCAGTCTCTGTGCAGCACTTGGCGCTGGTTTGGTGCCACAACCTTGGGAACTTTAGAAATCGTTTCGTCTCAGAGTTCATTAACGAAGAGAGCAATTATCGTCTTTCCTGGGATCACAGAGAGGATGTTTTAAAGTTCGTGGAGGAAGCTGGTTTTCTTGAAAATTTATAACGTATCGTCAATTTATTTTTATCATTTTATCAATTTCTTGGAAATCTTATGTTTTTTTATTCCCTTGAGGTCACATTATTTATTAAGAGCGATGATGACCATAAGTATTGCAAAGCTGATTGTATAAGGTCAATGAAACACTCGAAGAGAAGCCCTTCAGACGAAGGACCCAGTTCATAACTGGCAGCCTAGTTTAAAATTTGTTTTGGGCCTTTGTAGTAATCAACTGCCCTCCTGCCCGACATTTCTGACTTGTATATAGTTTTAAGGCAAAACCGTGTGGTGTTCTTGTCTCTAGTCTATCTATCTATCTATCTATCTATCTATATATATACATATATATACATATGATTATAGTATATGCGACGTTAATATATATATAGTTATTTTTATATATAGGTCTTAGGAATATATATATACCCGTGAATATATATATATATATATATATATATAGGTTATATATATATATATTATATATATATAGTGTGTTTGTTATTCGATGTTTCCAGTGTGTGATTTGATTTTGTGTTTATATATATACACGTATTAAATAATAGTTTTTATATATGATTCCATCTCTGTACATATTATATGGACTTGGTTATAGTGACTTTATATTTTATATATATATATATATATATATATATTTTACACACATATATGTATATATATATATATATATATATATATATATATATATATATATATATATATATATATATATATATATATATATATATATATATATATATATATATATATATATATATATATATATATATATATATATATATATCCATAATTAGCCTACAGCTCCAAGTGAAATTCCCCCACTCATGTCTTTCCTGCACTTTGCCTTCCACAAATCTCCACTCATCTCCAGTCTCCCATCTCACATTTCTTATTCAAGTACAGGCGGGTCTTCCGACTCCTCTGGTACAAACGGGAACCCAGCTAACATTATCAAGTACTGTTCTCCCAGGGGTTGTGAGAAGAATATGCTATACCATTTCTCATTCTAACCTGTCTTACCATTGTTCGTGTACATACAGTATAAAAAGATCGTGACTTATGTACAGTCTTACTTTTGTATGCAATGCAATTTCATTCTGTTTGACTTACAAATTTCCTTATGCCCATTGATTTATGTGCCCTTTTTAGCTTTCTGTAAAAGAAAACTATTGTACCAGCTTTGTCTGTCCGTCCGCACTTATTTCTGTCAGCCCTCAGATCTTAAAAACTACTGGGGCTAGAGGGCTGCAAATTGCTATATTGATCATCCACCCTCCAATCATCAAAAATACCATCTTGTGGCCCCCTAGCCTCAGTAGTTTTTATTTTATTTAAGGTTAAAGTTAGTCATAATCGTGCTTCTGGCAACGATATAGGATAGGCCACCACCGGGCCGTGGTTGAAGTTTCATGGGCCGAGGCCCATGCAGCATTATAGCGAGACTACCGACAGATAAACCTATTTTCGGTGGCTTTGATTATTCGCTGTAACGGCTGTAAAGAAAACTCGATTGCGCTGAAGAAACTTCGGCGCATTTTTTACTTGTTAGTCTTTTTTTAAATTCCATCTCAAGAGAACCTGCACTGGGTATCATTGTTCTCAGCGTAACCGATTCTTTCTCCATCTCATATTTTTTTTTTTTTATCTTTTTTTAAGTAGCCTATACTCTGTCCTTGTTACTGCAATGTCACTTGCATTTATCTTGAATCCAGTTTCTCTAGATATCTGATGCATTCTATTAAGAGAGCTCCCCGTAAGGGGTTAGTGCCGTCGGTGCACCTCTCGGGGTGCACTGTAGGCATTACTAAAGGTTCTTTGCATCGTCCATTAGGCCCCTAGCTGCAACCCCTTTCACTCCTTTTACTGTACCTCCACCCATATTATCTTTCTTCCATCTTGCTATCCACCCTCTTCTAACAATTATTCCATAGTGCAACTACGAGGTTTTCCTTCTGTTACAACTTTCAAACCTGCCTACTTTCAATTTCCTTTCCAGCGCTGAATGACCTCTTAGGTCCCAGTGCTTGGCCTTTGGCCTAAACTCTATATTCCATTCCTATTAAGAAAGCTATGCACATCTTACTCTAAGTCTGTCAAAGGTCTATCGTTACTCCTGTCTAAACCATCTTTCCCAACTCCGGCCACTTTTTCCTTGAAATCTACAAGAAAGGCAAATAAAGTTGAAATAACATTCCCCTGTAGCACCCGACTGTTTGACTTTGCATCTGCTTCGGAAATGGATAACTTCAATTACCTTTACATATCAGAGATGCCATATAGACGTAACATATTCCATAATATGGGTCTGTGCATTCGGTCAAAAGCTTCCTCTTAATTAAAACACCCATCAGAAGATGCTTTTCAAATTCCATACAATGATGCATAATATATACATACATACATATATATTTATATATAATATACATATTATATACATATATATATATATAATATAAATTATATATATATTTATATATAATATACATATATACACATACATATATGTACTATTGATATGTATGTACAGTATGAGTGTGTGTGTGTGTGTGTGTAAGTGTGCGCGAGCGAGTATATTGTTTAGATTACAAATATGTAGAAATATAATCGTGCGTTATGCATGAAAATTAAGAAGACGAAACTCCATCCAAACGTCAGTCCTCTTGCGAAGACTCACAACGGCAGACCTAAGAGTGATGCTTTAATGTCAGTAATCCAAGAGATCGCTTTATGACAAATGGCCCTCTGGAAGAATGACAAGGGCGCAATAATCCCCCTCTCCCTCTCTCTCTCTCTCTCTCTCTCTCTCTAGTACACTCACACAAAACACAAACACACACATTCAAATTAGCAAAAAAAAAAATTTCAAGCTGTTGATAGAAACTGGCGATATGGTATTAAAAAAATCCTTGACATACATACATACAGACAGAGACATACCCAGACAGCTCATTACCGACCAACTCATTGAAATCTCCAAATACAAAAAACTCTTCCGCGACTACATAACGATTCGCTGTCAGAAGATAAAATGTTATTATCACTTACTAATACAAGATGCCGAAGCTGCTGTAGAATTTAAAAAAAAAAAGGCAATAATAGAAGCACGTACAAAGCTACAGCAAAGAACAGATAGATACTCTGTCTTCATGTTGATAATATCTGAGATTAACCTAACGATTTACTACGGGAAATGGAAGTTCGCTCCATGAGTGATTGCTTTCTCTCTCTCTCTCTCTCTCTCTCTCTCTCTCTCTCTCTCTCTCTCTCTCTCTCTCTCTCTCTCTACACCTGCTACTGATACTAAAAACCTATCTCTCTCGGCTGTACCACAGCGGCCACTAATGTTGAAGATATTTCTCTCTCTCTCTCTCTCTCTCTCTCTCTCTCTCTCTCTCTCTCTCTCTCTCTCTCCCACACATACACAAATAATATTCAATGAAATTAAGATCAGTATGTACATATTTATGTACTGCACACTATATCTGCCTCCATAGCAGCGATCTACTTCTATAAAAAAAATCATCACACAAGTCAATGGTGAAAAAAGTCCACCACAATGTTAATATTTACATTTACGTTATTGTGCTTATTTTCAACATCCTACTAACTATACATGACCGCAAACAGATTTTACGCAAAAGCAAAAATTCGACTACCTCTGTAGAAGTTTACATCAATTCAATCGCCAATGGAAAAAATGCAAAACCTCGTTTTTGAAAAAGAATTCCATCGCCGTAAACATGATTTTTCCTTGAAAGGTCAGAATTACGATTCTGTAATCTCAGAGGAAATAAGACTAGAAAATAACAGGCGAATATGAACTCATTAATATGCGCAAAATAAATATACAAAAGCTAAAAAATAATTTACATCACTAAAGAATAAATTCTTTACCATTGATACAAATATAAAATAACATCAACAACGAACGATTACATTATTCTAATCTACAGATAAAAATTAAAAATCTGACTATAAATGTGTTTGCTTTGGCCCAAAGATTGGCAACTTGTAAACGTACAAGCAAAAGCGCACGCACACACACAAGTACTTTTGCAACATTGTCCTGAATTCTAATCTAAAAATACACACATATTAACATCCTAACTAAAAATGTGTGTGCTTTGCCTCATATATTGGCAACATATAAATGTAGCAGCAAAACCCACAAACACAAGTACTCTTGCAACACTGTCCTGAGGGCGTCTCATCTTTCTTAGTTTGCCCATTTTTCCTGAACTGTCGTGTTAGTGTGCAAGACAGAAGCAATGCTTAACGCAGGAAAATGAGAGTAATTCATGCTCCTGCAGAGCTCTTGAAAAATCTCTCTGTTCAATGACAGTTATTGGTTGTAATTACTCCTGTTATTATTATTATCAAAATGATTCGTATCAGAATTATTTTCCGTGACAAACTAACCACCTTGCATCTCAGCCTCAAGATGTAAACAGGCTTGAATTGCAGAGAGAGAGGAGAGAGAGAGAGAGAGAGAGAGAGAGAGAGAGAGAGAGAGAGAGAGAGAGAGAGAAACTCCAGTTACCTCCTTAACACAATTACCGTATTATTTCTCTGATAGATATTCAATCACTGCATCAATTGATCTTGTCTCTCAACCTCAAAATGAAGGCAAACAAGAAATCAGAGAGAGAGAGAGAGAGAGAGAGAGAGAGAGAGAGAAGAGAGAGAGAGAGAGAGAGAGAGAGAGATTCCAGGAAGTGAGAGAAAGATAGAGGCTCCAAGAAATGAGAGAGAGAGAGAGAGACTAGCTCCAAGAAGTGAGAGAAACAGATTCCAAGGAAGAGAGAGAGAGAGAGAGAGAGACTACAGTAATCTCCACCAATTACGGCTGAGTGCGGGGAAATCAGGGAACACGAATATCCCCCTAAAGTAAATGGCACAAGCGGCATTTTGGCCCCATTATCCCCATCGCTAGGGACAATTTGCGGGGAGGTTTGAAGTAGCTGGCCCCAGGCTTCGCTTAACATAAGAGGGAGAAGTACTGCAGATGTAAGAGTACTTTTTTTTTATTTTAACTTTTGCTGGTATTTACAAAAACATATTTTGGGCTGCATAACGGCCTAATTTTTCTTTTTACTTGGATTTACGGTAAATTAAAGAATAAATTGAAGTTTCTGTTAAATGTTATTTCTGATCAGCAAACTCGTGGAAATACAGACTTTATGTCTTGAAAAAGAATTCATTATAATTATTAGAAAATACACACATTTATACGGACCAACGATTAATTAGTTAATTAGTTAATTAATTTATCTATCGATCTATCTATCTATCTACCTCAATAAAAGTGGAAAAATGTTGACAATACGCTGATCAGCCTTGGAACTCTCCTTTTAAGTCTCTCTCTCTCTCTCTCTCTCTCTCTCTCTCTCTCTCTCTCTCTCTCTCTCTCTCTCTCAGGAGACATTCTTTTGTTGTAAAATCAGATATAATTCCTATAAGTTTCTCTCTTTCTCTCTGAGACAAATTATTCTGTTGCAAAATCGAATGTAATATCTATAAATTCCCCTCTCTCTCTCTCTCTCTCTCTCTCTCTCTCTTTCTTTAACAGGAAAAATAAGATGATAAATAAATTATTCGAAAAGAAGGAATTAAACAAGGCAGAATACCTTCGTACATTTCACGAACGGCAGATAAACAGCGGGACAGTTAAAAAATTACCAGCTAAACACGGACTGAAATAACTGGCTAATAAAAGCATTAAGAGGTATTTATCGCCCAGAATTAAAAGCATAATAAAAGGCGATAGTCAACTAATTTGACAGCCTTCAAGATAAAACCGATACTACGTTTGGCGAAGGAAAAGAAAAATAAACGGTGATTATCCACGTGAATTTAAAGGTAAATGAATAAGCATAATTATAAGACAAGAGTTAGGACCGTTTGGCTCCTCAGAGAGAGAGAGAGAGAGAGAGAGAGAGAGAGAGAGAGAGAGAGAGAATCATTTAATCCAAATGTACAAGACAATACTGACTGCTTCATTTAAATTTTTTACATGGATATTATGTGCATTATCCAGCAATACTAGAAAAAATTCTCATGGTGCTTTAAGATTCTTAGTTTTCTGTAAAAGAAAACTATTGTGCCCGCTTTGTCTGTCCGTCCGCCTTCAGATCTTAAAACCCACTGAGGCTAGAGGGCTGCAAATTGGTATGTTGATCATCCACCCTCCTCTCATCAAACATATCAAATTGCAGCCCTCTAGCCTCAGTAGTTTTTAATGTATTTAAAGTTAAATTTAGCCTTCTGGCAACTATATAGGACAGGCCACCACCGGCTCGTGATTAAAGTCTCATGGGCCCGGCTCATGCAGCATTATTCCGAGACCACCGAAAGATTGATCTATTTTCAGTGGTCTTGATTATACACTGTACAGAAAACTCTGCTGCGTCGAAGAAACTTCGGCGCATTTTTTACTTGTTATTCTTTATCCTACCCTCTGAACAATTCCCATTATATTCACACCTTTCAATAAAGTAAACGCCATCAGTGAATATTACTGAAAAAAATGTAAAATAACTAATAAGATAACCGTGCTCCCTTACTATCTATAACCATCATTTACAAGGCCGCAGGTCGATCTGTCAAGGTTAACTATCACGTTCTTCAAGAATGACTGTCACGTCATTCAAGGTTAAATCCAGGCTCATCAAGGGTCATTCAAAAATTCATTAAGATCGATTATGTGCCAACCAAGATCAATTGCCAGGTCAGTGAATGTCAAATGTCAGGTTCATCTATTAAAAAGTCAAGTCTATGAAATATCAAGAAATATTTTCATTTAACATAATTCCTCTATACAAAATTCAAGCAGTCAAACTATTGGCGAAATAGCGAAGCATCATTTGAAAAATCTATTGTAAAAATTGTGAGAAAGCTAAATAAAAAAAAAGGACAGAACTATTATAAAAAACGACCTGAATCTATGTTCAAATTATTGTCAAAACAGACGAAATCAAAGTACTAGAGAAAAATGTAACTGAACACAAAGTTACAAAACAATACAAAACTGTAAAAACGGTACAACACGAGTAACATGAACAGCGTAATAACAGACAGAACTCAGGATTCGTACATTCCATCAGAAAGTACACAACGCTATTCTTGAAATTTAAGCAACAGAACTACTGTTGATAACTTTGCTATGGTCAAGGAACAGAATAATGTGTAACAGACTGGCCCAAGAACCGAGGGAAACTAGGGAAAAACGCCAGATTCTTGAGTCACTCGAGGAAAAATTAAAGGTCAGATAAGTTCGAACGTCAGGTTCATCAAGGTGTAGTATACCAGGACCTTCAGGGACGAATGTCAGGTCCGTCAGCACGCGGCTGACACCATCAACATCAAATGACAGGTCCATAAACGGAAGTCACATGTCACATTCAACATCAAATGTCACATTTAACATTAAATGGCAAGTTCACTAACATCAAAAGCCTCGTTCATCAAGGTCAAATACCAGACCCATAAATGCTGAAGGTCAGGCCCATCACCATCAAATAACGTCCGGTCCCATCATGACGGAATATATTCGCCATAAAAGCAGAAGGTTTCGCCCAGCTAATTTAAAATGTCAATGATTTCAAGAATCCTGACACATTAAGACTTTAAAGGTCCGAAATCAAAATCCAAGGTCATTGTCATGGTAAAAACAAATATACGAGAGCTTTTAAAAGTTTTTTACAAGGTCACTATCTAGAAAAATATAGGAAAAATTTATCATACAAAATTCAATATCTTAAGAATTTAAAATATCAAACTCTCTCTGTCACTTCAAGGACATACTTGAGACGGGATTTGAAGAACCCCCGTACACAGTCAATTTAAAGTCAAAGGTCGCATGATTACGAAGGTAAAATCAAAGAGTATATACTGAAGATAAATGTCAAAATAAATGCTAAATATATAAAAGGTAAAATAAATGTTTAATGTCATCAAAGATACAGCGTGAGGGATAATGCCAAAGATGCAATAAAAGGTCACCTATCAGGGTCAATATTCTATATTTATTCGATATTCTAATATGAAACATAGGGTCAGGATCACTGTCGAAGCTGAAATGTAATATAAACTGTGCCCAAACCAAAGCTAAATTCAGTGCCAAGACATCAAGGCCAGATAACATAACTCAGTATATATTACAACTAAATTTACAGAAAATAATAATATTAAGGTCAGTATCATGCCTGTCTTCAAAGATAGCAGGTCATTTCCAATGTCAAGCCTAAACTCAAAAATAAAATATCAAGATCAGTTTCATGTTTTATAGATCACAGTCAAATGAGTTGGCCAAATTCGAGACAAGGTTTTCAAGATCAGCATCAACGCTGCCTTATATCGTTATACTATAAATGTCAAACTTAAAAATTAAATATCAACATCAATATCAACGTTATCTAAAAAGATAACATACAACAGTCAATACCAAGGTATAATTCGATTTCAAATTATCAAGGTCAATATCAACGTTGTCTAGAAAGATAACAAACAACGGGCAATGCCAAGGCATAACTCAAATTCAAATTGTCAAGGTCAATATCAATGTTATCTAAAAAGATAACATACAATAGTCAATGCCAAGGCATAATTCAAATTCAAATTGTTAAGGTCAATATCAGTGTTATCTAAAAAGATAACATACAACAGTCAATACCAAGGCATAATTCAATTGCAAATTGTCAAGGTCAATATTAATGTAATCTAAAAAAATAACATGGAACAGTCAATACCAAGGCATACTTCAATTTCAAATTACCAAGGTCAATATCAACGTTGTCTAGAAAGATAACAAACAACGGTCAATGCCAAGTCATAATTTAAATGCAAATTACCAGGTCAATCACTGTTGTCTAAAAGATAACAAACAACAGTCAATGCCAAGTCATAATTTAAATGCAAATTGTCAAGGCAATGTCAAGGTTATCTAAAAGATATCTAAAATGATCAATACAACATGAATTCACTTGCATAATTCAAGGCAAATTATCAAATCAATATCAATGTTATCTAAAAAGAAACATACGACAGTCAATGACAAAGCGTATAATTCAGTGCATTATCAAGTTAATATCAACGTTATCTAAAAAGATAACATACAACAGTCAATAACAAGGCATAATTCAAATCCAAATTATCAAGGTCACTATAAACTTTATCTAAAAAGATACATCAGTCACTACCAAGGCACAATTCAAATGCAAATTATCAAGGTCAATATCAACGTTATTCAGAAAGATAACAAACAACGCTCATTGCCAAGGAATAATTCAAATGCAAATTATCAAGGTCAATATCAATGTTATCTAAAAAGATAACATGCAACAGTCACTACCAATGCATAATTCAAATGCAAATTATCAAGGTCAATATCAGCGTTATTTAGAGAGATGACAAACAACGCTCAATGTCAAGGAATAATTCAAATGCAAATTGTCAAGGTCAATATCAATGTTATCTAAAAAGAAACATACAACAGTCACTACCAAAGCATAATTCAAATGCAAATTATCAAGGTCAATATCAACGTTATTTATAAAGAGACAAACAACGCTCAATGCCAAGGCATAATTCAAATGCAAATTGTTAAGGTCAATATCAATGTTATCTCAAAAGATAACATACAACAGTCACTACCAATGCATAATTCAAATTCAAATGATCAAAGTCACTATCAAAGTTATCAAAAAGATAACATACAACAGTCAATAACATGGCATAATTCAAATGCAAATTATCAAGGTCAATATCAAAGTTATCTAAAAAGATAACATACAACAGTCAATACCAAGGCATAATTCAAATGCAAATTATCACTGTCAATTTCAAAGTTATCTAGAAAGATTAGCATACAACCTTTAATAGCATGGCATAAATCGAATACAAATTATCAAGGTCAATACAAGTTATTATCATGTCAATTATCAAATGCAAATGATCACTTCAATTTCAGTTATCTAAAAATTAATAACATACAACAGTTAATAACATGGCATAATTCAAATGCAAATTATCAAGGTCAATATCAATGTTATCTAAAAGATAACATACAACGCTCAATGCCTAGGCATTATTCGAATGCAAATTGTCAAGGTCAATATCAACATTACCTAAAAAGATAACATGAAACAGTCAATACCAAGTCGTAATTCGAATGCAATTATCAAGGTCAAAAGTAACATTATCAATTATCAAGATCAATAGTAATGTTACCTAGAAAGATAACATACAACAGTCAATATCAAGGCATAATTCATATGCAAATTATCGAAGTCGATATCAATGCTATCTAAAAAGATAACATACAACAGTTAATATCAAGGCATAATTCAAAGGCAGGCGATCAAAGTCACTATCAACGTTATCTAAAAAGATAACATACAACAGTCAATAACATGGCATAATTCAAATGCAAATTATCAAGGTCAAAAGCAACGTTATCTAGAAAGATACCATACGACAGCAAATGCCTGGACATAATTCAAATGCATATTATCAAAATCAGCTTCCGAAATACCATATCACAGTCAATGCCAAGGTTAAATCTAAGGGCAAAATATTAAAAATATCCGGTCCATGTTTTGCATATAAAAACGGTACATGAGAAGTACAGGAGTATTATTAAGGTGAAATATCTCAAGTTAAAACGTAAACAAAGTTCACCATGACCTACATTATAAGCTACAGACAAATGTAAGTAATCAGTTAAGCTTGTTATATAAACTGGGTTGTCGCGACAATTGTGGTATTAGGCTTTGCCTGTTGGTTTTGTTATTGCTGTTGTATAATAAATAAATCAATACTAAGAGTAAGGTATACCGCTACTGCTATTACTACTACAACGACTAATAATAATAATAATAATAATAATAATAATAATAATAATAATAATAATAATGATGATGAAGGTGATGGAATAAACCACAAAATTATTTACGGAAAGAAATGACATATATTCAGTCAACCTATTTTTTAATTATCCCACCGAAACAGCAACACTTTTGTTCGTCAATGACACAACCTACTAGCCTGCCCTCGATTTATACTTCAAGTATGAATGTAATTTGACATTTTTTACAATAAATTTTTTCTTATAAAATACAAAATGTGACTGTTAAAGAAAAAACAACAAGAACAGCTTCGGCATCAAAAAACACAACAATGACAACCACAGCTGACCCTAACTCGCCGAAGATGAAAGACGACCATAAAAGAATTAGCAATAAACTTCCTCAAATCAAAAGCACAAACAAGAATAAACATCCACAAGCATACACGACACGTACGCAGTCAATAAAAGGAAAATGGGAATTACTGACGCACGGAAAATAACAAGTAAGGAGACGAGCGCCCGAGAAGAAAGAAAGAAAGAAAGAGAGGAGAGGAACCTTGAAGCGCGAACAAAAATATACACCAGGTAAAAATATGCGAGCAAGACAAGGGTGGCTTCAGTGAGAGTGAGAATCGAAAGTTGCTCGGACAAGCGGCAGCAACTGCTCTTGCTGCTGCCGGAGAGAGAGAGAGAGAGAGAGAGAGAGAGAGAGAGAGAGAGAGAGAGAGATTTGCTGTTGACATGTTAAAACTCTTTCCGAATTCTTGTGAGACATAAAGAGAAAAAGAGCGAGAACGGTTGTAAATTCATATGGCCGTAATAAATTCTAGCAACTATTTAAACACATTTGAGAGAGAGAGAGAGAGAGAGAGAGAGAGAGTTGGTCTTGAAATGCTAATACTTTTTGTGAATTCCTGTGAGATACAAAGAGGGAAAGAGCAAGAACCGTAGCTTTTTAATGTTAAGAATTTGTGAATTCATATGACCATGATCGATTCTAGCCATTACATAAATACATCTAACGAGAGAGAGAGAGAGAGAGAGAGAGAGAGAGAGAGAGAGAGAGAGAGAGAGAGAGAGAGAGGTAAATCCGTTTGACATTCCCATCTTCTGAATTCAAGGGATCATGATCAATGTCAGTCACTAAAATTGCACAGGTTTATGCTCTCTTATCAATCTACTTTACAATGAAATCTCGCACGACTCGAAAATACGTTAACTTAAAAGTGCGACCCAAAAGAAGACGATGAATGGAGAGTGCGAGGCTTCGGTCCCTAGCTAAGAGGTGCTGGAGGTGTGGCCGAATCGAAAAGGTTGCTACGACATAAAATCTACCTTGTCATCTTGGAACTGACATAGGGAACCAAACACAGCCATTACGCACGTACAAACAAACACACACACACACATACCTAACACCGGGATCCAAACTCACAGTTATTGCACGCGTATCAACACAAACAACATACACGTTTGTTTATTCCTACAGGTGTGTGAATGTACATGGTAAAACTATAAAGATTCTGAATGGAGGTATAAAACAAAACGAGCCACACAAACGATGGGACCTGTCAGGGGACACGAAACGCTACAGAACTCGAGGGTAATGTCACATTCCTACCACGGAACACCTTACGCCCCTTAACAAAATACTTCAGGAGCTGGGTGCTGGGAGCGGTTTGGGGAGGGCGCTATGAGGAAGCTCGCTCCTCCTCCTCCTCCTCCTCCTCCTTCTCATACTCCTCCTCCTCCTCCTACAGTATAAAGGAATCCGAGATAACACTTGACTCAAGGAAGGGCCCCGTTTTCAGTTTATAAAAGAATACCAAACAACACTTAGGTCTAGGAAGGCCTCCTCCTACTAAAGCATTTGTGAATCTTGGACAACAACACTGGTCAAGGAAGGGGAGGAGCAAGGACCTGAGAGGAACACCATCAATGGGGCATCACACGAAAGGTCTTTGAGGACACCAGTCGTCCTCTCTCTCTCTCCTCCTCCTCCTCCTCCGTCGTCATCTCCGAAGCTCCTCGGAGCGCAGCCACTTGCCAACAAGGCCGAGCGACAGGTACACTTAGCAGAACGAGGTGTATCTTAGCGAGCAACTTACTCACCATCCACTTCTATTCCTCGGGGATGCCAAAAGGACGTCGCCGTCGTCGTCGTCGTCGTCGTCTGTGCTGGGCTGCTTCGACACGGAGGACACCCACCAAATCCTGCAGCAGGAGGAGGGCAGCAGCCCCTTGAGAGGATGGTGTCGGGGCACTGTTCAGGGGCGGTGGGCGGGATGTGCCTCGAGGTCTGCGGGCGTAGAGGCTCAAGAGAGTCTGGTTCGGAGAGTCACAGAGAAAGAGAAAGAGAAAAGAGAGAGAGAGAAGATACCGGGCGACTTCCACAAACTATCCTCCTCCTTCCACCACTACACGAAGTCTGACGGCCACGCCAGTCCTCCTCCTCCTCCTCCTCCTCCTCCACCTCCTCCTCCTCCACCTCCTCCTCCTCCCCAGCCTCTCCTCTCCTTCCCCCACTACCATCACAACCACAGGTGCTACCAACCACTCCCCCTTACCCACTACCTAACACACACACATACAAACACACAAACACACACACACACACACACGTCCCCGCGCCCGCCGTAGCTACTTAGGCTTAGGTGATTGTGAGTGTGTACATGTGTGTGTGTGCGTGTGTATGTGTGTGGCCATCAGAGCCAGTCCAGAGCTCGGCAGCAGAGGCTGGACCCTAAGAATCCGACGCAGTGTAATCGTTGCATGCACCTTGCACCGTGTGCATAGCTCCAACTCTGGCTGTCTGTCTGTGTCTATGTGTGTGTCTGTGACTATCTGTCTGCTCTAATTCTAAAGACTTTTCAATTCACAGTTTGTGGAAATAAGAGACCAATTCGGGCGGACAGGACAACCACCTTTACCTTGCCTCATTCTTAACATTCCACATTTCTCCATTTTTTTTTCCCGGACTAAATTCTTCCAGCGGGGTCTTGAGGACTAACGAACAAAATGTCCAGTCTCTCTGGATAGCTGTTTTGAAACCGAGTCCTTCTGTATTTAATATAAATGAAATTCCTCTGACGTCGACTTTTATCCACAAAACTGGAAACACTTAAAAGTGCAAGTGCGTCTGGTCCACGCCACTTGCAGAGAACACTTTCACTCCTCAAAATGAATCAAGGAACTGGACGCGAATGTCACTGGTTACCCACTGTGGAAAAAACTGGTAAATAATTATACAGCAATAAGAGGATTAATAAACTAAAAGAAAAAAAGGTTTCTAAAATAAGAATAAGAATAAACTCAGGGTATTGCGTTGCAGACTGGCTACATAAAAATAAAACATCCTGTAACGGCGTCTGTGACGCGAAGCAGAAAAAAAAAAGTAAAAAATGCGCCGAAGTTTCTTCGGCGCAGTCGAGTTTTCTGTATGATGTATAATGCTTTATGAAACTTTCAGCCACGGCCCATGAAACTCAGCCACTGTCTGGTGGTGGTCTCAGCCAGGACCCATGAAAGTCTTAGCCGCGGCCCATGAAACTCAGCTACGGAC
>NC_089782.1:22995621-23133121 GCF_040412425.1 Macrobrachium rosenbergii
TATCCAAATGTGATAGTCTAAAAGCATATTTTGTAGCCATCGTTCAAAAACAATTATGCGCGTATATAAGCTAAGATCCTATTACCCTCATCTTGGTGATACGCCCTTTTACCCAACCACATTTCATTTTGCTATGTATTATTGAACTTTTCAAGAAAAGGGAGACGAATTTGAATATTTCCTTTTTATACATTTTATTGTCAGTAAATGGAGTTAGTGTAGACAGTTTCCATTAGAACACTTTTGAAAATCACAGTATAAGCCTTGAGTGCTGATAAACATTTTTGCAATTTCCAAAGGTGCTCCATTTCTGTTTAACACGTCGGTACATTCATCCACCCTTACTTACATAGAAGAGGGTTCTACTGTATTGACAATTGAATTCGGTAGCTTTGATTATAGCATTATAGTATGAAAAGCTGCCTTTGCATAACTTGATTCAAGGGTAGTTTAGAATGGGGTCCAAATGTGATAGTCTAAAAGCAGATTTTGAAGCCCTCTTAGCTTATATACGTGCATATTTGTGTTTTCGAACGAGGGTTTCAAAATCTGCTTTTGGACTATCATATTTACACCCATTCTAAACTACCCTTGAATCAAGTTATGCAAAGGCAACTTTTCATACTATAATGCTATAATCAAACTATCGAATTCAATAGTGTCAATACAGTAGACCCTTCTCCTGTGTAAGTAAGGATAGATGGATGTACAGATGGGTTAAAGAAAAATGAAGCACCTTTAGAAATAGCAAAAATGTTTATCAGCACTCAAGGCTTATACTGTGATATTTGAAAGTGTTATAATTGAAACTGTCTTCGTTAACTCCACTTACTGATAAATGGTAAAATGAAATGTGGTTGGGTAAAAGGACGTATCACTACGATGAGGGAAACAGGATCTTAACTTATGTACGCGTATAATTGTGTTTTCGAACCAACATACCCTGAGAGAGAGAGAGAGAGAGAGAGAGAGAGAGAGAGAGAGAGAGAGAGAGAGAGAGAGAGAGAAACAAAATCTTTCTGTACTTCATTGTATAAAAGGACTTCGAGGCTTCGAAATTATTGGTTATAAAAATTTGAATTGGAAGAATTTTGGGATACTAATGGTGACGACGATGATGATAAAAGAACCAGCCACAGAGAAGCTTCACTACTCCCAAAACTCCTCCACTCCATCCCTTTCCTGCTCGGCACTGCCACGCCCACCCCTACCCGCCCACCCCCCCAAAACTTAATAGAGACCATCATGGCTGCGAACCACGCTTGAAAATCATTAAGTCTGCAAGACTGAAATTGATGGACGTTCAGAAAGTCCGCTGGGGACTATTTATGGCTTAACTGCCCTCTACATTATTCATTATTTTGTGACATTTATTAGTTACCGGCTAATTAGGCAAAAATGCCCAGGTAATGTTGAACGCGCATACCTGGCGTGCCATCGGAGAAAAGAAAAAAATATTTGTGAGGGAGACGTAGAGTCACCTGAAGTACTCCGGGATCAAATTGCCTTTGTCAAATGTTATGATGGTAGTAGTAGTAGTAGTAGTAGTAGTAGTAGTAGTAGTAGTACTGACCCTGATACTTCAAGCTATCATTACTATCAAAATCAGAATAGTTGTCGTAATGGCAGTGCTAGTAGTAGTAGTAGTAGTAGTAGTAGTAGTAGTAGTAGTAGTAGTAAAAGCACTGACCCTGATACTTCAAGCTACCATTACTATTAAAATCGTAAGTTGTCGTAATGGCAGTGTTATTTTCGTGAACATCTACTGAGACCGCGCAGTAAACGAAAATGATTAATTACCAATTATCGAGATATAGATATACGTCAAAATTCACAAACAAAATATTGAATAAAATAAGACAGGAGACAACAGATTCCAATACAATTTTATTACCCAATTATGAATAAGCGATAGCGAAATTCTGACAAATCAGCCTCCGAAAAAACCCATTATTTTCAAATTTCAAAAATCTAACACAACTGGAAATGTACATTATCTAACAATCATGAATTACGAATCCACACAAGACTAAGACCATCATTCCTACTGAATTTTCCTGCGCAATAATTTATAAATACCGTGATCTCGAACGTAGTAAACAAACATCGTCCACGAGTTGGGCAAATTCGGTATGGAGAATTTAAAGATAGATAGAACATACAATTTAGGACGAAGGCTAAGCGCTCGGACCTATGAGGTCATTCACCGCTGAGAGGAACATTGAGAGTAAGAGATTTAAAAGGTGTAACAGGAGGAAAACCTTGCAGTTGCACTATTAAACATTGTTTATTATTATTATTATTATTATTATTATTATTATTATTATTATTATTATTATTATTATTATTATTTAATGTAAGACATGTTTGACGTACTAGAAGCAAGAATATGAAAGGAGGTTCAGTAAAAGGAATGAAAGGGGTTGCAGCTAGGGGCCGAAGGGACGCTGCAAAGAACCTTAAGTAATGCCTACAGTGTACCGTATGAGGTGCACTGACGGCACTACTTCCATACGGAGGGGGAGAATTTAAAGGACAAGGAGGAGAAATGACGTCTGTGGTGTTTATTGCAACAGAACGAGATCCGAAAATGGTTACTTTTCTTCACTTTTAGCCCAGTTAAAAATATTGACTCAAAAGTAGTATAAATTAGCCGCAAAACGCTAAGAAAAAAAAGATATACAGTACTATGTAAAGATGGTTATTTATATATACATATATAAATATATACATAATATATATATATATATATATATATATATATATATATATATATATATATAAACAAACTAGACACAAGACACACCCACGTAGAGAAAATTGGCAATAAAGTACAAAAACATACACTTTGGAGTCACAGCCCAGCTCTAAAATCTCCTAATGATTCCCTTTTCTTCCAGAAAAGAAAAACCTTATTAAAATCCCTTGAGATTTCTAGAAAGATAAAGTAGTAAAAGGCAACTTAATAGCAAAGTTAGCAATATGGCTGCAACAAACCTCCATCCATCTCTCTCTCTCTCTTCTCTCTCTCTCTCTCTTTTTTTTTTTACCCAATCATCTATCTACTCCTCACAGGACGTGTAAAAATATGACGAAAACACCTTTACATGAGTATGTGTATGGCAGTATGAACGCAAGTATGTTTGTCTCATCCATTACCTTGCACAAATAAGCCGTGGCAACACGAAAGCTCTAAAAATAGCCTGTAAAAAAACAAAAAAAAAGACGAGACAAGATGCTCATTGTTATCCTGGATGAGAATTTCAACAGGTAAGGCAATTACAGTCACTAATTGCACATTAAAGGTGACTGTATTAATTAGGGGGCCGGAAAATAATGAGTGGTTCCTTATGACCGCCTACGCTAATGAACAGAACAATCTCGCCACGGCGACCATATATCACTCACGCCGCTAATTGCCAGCACACAGCCATTAGGAAACCACCATACAGCCTCCGAATGCAATTTTCACTCGACCGACTCTCCAAGCGCTGACAATTCCCTTCGCGGGCCGGACGACAAACCCCGCAGGTATCCGCCTTAATCGCTTAACAAAGCTTCGGAAAACGAAGCAGAGACCGATAAGATCTCTCCTCTGGAAGCCGACGGATCAGTCCCATTGCAAAAGCCTCGCCTGGATCAACTTTGGTCCCCCCCCCCACCGGATCACTCGGGGCTTTCGGTATCAAGCAGCGGGATCGATTTGTTCGAATCCGCTGCCAGTGCAACTTTCCGATGCTGAAATTTATCGAACCGTGCATTTGCACAGTTGCTGGAGGAGGAGGGAAAGGGGGGAGATGGAAATATGGGAGGGGGGGGAGCTACAGGTTACTCGGAGGTTTTAAGTAGCCTTCAAAGTTCCCGCCGAAATCAGCGCGCCAAAATATTCCGACCGCAATCAACATGGGTCCTGATGTCGCGCGCAAATCTTAATTGTCATTTCAATCCAAGGGGATTCTCCTTCGTGAATGATTCGTTGCACGGACGATAAGAACACTAACAGAAGCAGTTTCTTTCTCATCTGCGTAACGTATCTTTGCCGTGTATTAAATAATAAACAAAACTAATCGCGAGAATGAGTACTTCAGCTAATATTAGTGGGAGGCTTTATTACTTTTTTTTTTAGTCTAACAAGTTCATTTTCCACTTATATGGTTATCATTTATCAAATATAGAAATATAAAAGAAACCTAACCAATTCTGTTATCTCATCTGTCTGAAAGAGCTCATAAATGACCATAAATATTTAACTATGGTTGACTGACTATTCGATGCTCCGACAGACAACAAGTTTGTGTAATAAAGTCAACCACCTATAAAGGAATTTTCATTTAACGACTAGTCATCTATTCGAGAGAGTGACTAGCTTTTGGTGTTAATTAACGTAGTCAGCATCTATCAGAATCAGTTACGAGAATTTGAATGACACGTTTCATAATGCTGTACTACATGGCCATTTTCTGGTTATAGTTCAAAATGCGTACATGTTCTCATGTGTCACTTGAAAATTATTCACAAATAAATATATATTCTCTCGGAATAAATATATATTCTCTCGGAATAAATATATATTCTCTCGGAATAAATATATATTCTCTCGGAATAAATATATATTCGCTCGGAATAAATATACATTCTCTTGGAATAAATATATATTCTCTTGGAATAAATATACATTCTCTTGACGTAAATATATATTCTCTTGACATAAATATATATTCTCTTGACGTAATATATATATTCTCTTGACGTAAATATATATTCTCTTGACGTAAATATATATTCTCTTGGAATAAACATATATTTTCTTGGCATAAATATATATTCCCTTGGAATAAATATGTATTCTCTTGGCATAAATATACATTCCCTGGGAATTTTTTTATATTCTGTTGGAACAAAAATACATTCCCTTGGAATAAATATATATTCTCTTGGCATTATTATATATTCACTTGAAGCCTTTTCAAAATAATTGCACTACAAACTATTTGACTAAAATTCACATATTACATATTTTCCAGGAAACTAAAAGACATGACATTAACAACGGCAGTTTCAGCAGAATATAGATAGCCTTACAAGAAAGAAACAATGAAAAAAAAAAAAATTGTGCAGAAGTTTCTTTGGCGCAATCGATTTTTCTGTACATCATATAATCAAGACCACAGAAAGTAGATCTATCTTTCGGTGATCTCGCTATAATGCTGTATGAGCCGCGCCCGGGTGGTGGCCTGGCCTATATCGTTGCCAGAAGCGCGATTATGGCTAACTTTAACCTTAAATAAAATTTTAAAAAGTACTGAGGCTAGAGGGCTGCACATTAGTATGTTTGATGACTGGAGGGTGGATGATCAACATATCAATTTGCAGCCCTCTGGCCTCAGTAGTTTTTAAGATCTGAGGGAGGACAGAAAAAGTGCGGACGGACAGACAAAGCCGGCACGGTAGTTTTCCTTTCAGAAAGCTTAAAAACAGCAAGGAGGAAACTTGATGATACACTAAACGAAAACATACACACACATTAAATACAATCCAAGAAATACCTAAATTTAAACGCGTCAGGACACAGGAGCGTGCTACTTTAAATTAGCGAAATTTGTTACAAATTGTTGCAGTAGAGGAAATAAAGAAAAGCTATCCAGACGGTCTCAGACACAAGCAGAAACTCCGGATAAAACTACAGCCAACTCAAAAATCTTTCGACAATACTCCACGTCCTAATTGCCTTTCCTGAGGAGAAGGGAATCATCATGCAAAACATACTTTGTCCAGAGGATAAAGATTACCAATAAGACGAGATTCTATTTCATTTGACTAAACTTCTCTCTCTCTCTCTCTCTCTCTCTCTCTCTCTCTCTCTCTCTCTCTCACACTCTCATATATATATATATATATATACACTATATATATATATATATATATATATATATATATATATATATATATATATATATATATATATATATATATATAATATATATTTATATATATACGTATAATATATTTTATGTATATATATAACATATATATAATATATATATATATATATATATATATATATATATATATATATATATAAATGTAAATAACGTGAACATACAAATTCAACAATGAGAGACAGCGAGAGATTCACAACGAAATCTCGTACAAAAAAAAAAAAAAAGATAGCCGAATCGTAACATAAAGGATAATCAGAGAAGGGGGGGGCTGGGTGGAGAAGTGTTAAAAAAAACCACGACGAAAGGGGAATCGAAGAGGGGTTTATCGCTGCCCTCCCCCTCCCCCTTCCCCTCCCCCCACCTTTGACAGCAATGGGACTGTGGAGAGGAGGAGGAGGAGGAGGAGGATAGGGAATCACTCCTCCTTGCTGAGGTGTCCCTCTCAGTGATTAGTTCCATTCAGTGCGTTCAGCCAGGGCATTGTGCGACGCCCAATCTTCGGGATTATAAATTATAAGACGAACGATGGGTTTCCTCCGACGCCTCACAAAAGACCGGAGGAGATTCTGCCACGCAGCGTCTTCGGGATGGATCTGAGCAAGAGTCGACCCCCCTGGATATCAGAGGGACCTCAGGAACTGGGGGAATGTGGGTGGAGGATCGGGGAGGGGTTTAGTGAGCGGGGAGGAAGCCTTGGTTTGAGCCAAGTATTAAAGGACACTAGTAAGAGGGAGTAGAAATAAACTTTAATTTCAGAGTGAAAATGCTTGAAAATGCACCCGAAATGTAAAACCCAAACTAAAACCTATTTAATCCCAAAACTAAAACCTCTTAAAAACGAGGGGTGGGGAAATGCCCTCGCTACACGAACGAATGGGAACTAAGAACCAGATCCCATTTGTTGTTTTTGATTAAGCTGGCCTTATGCCAGCACGGGCTCTTGCTCATAGAGCAGCCCGTGAAGCCAGATCCCAAAAATCCTCAGATATCAGTCAAAATCTTCGACGGGTCAAGCGAACGCCAACGAAATACTAATACCTGTAGACTTCTCATTAAATTTCTGAATACGTAGTTTTAACGCTGATTCACTTTACAACATCACGTCACCGACACATCACGTCACGTCAAAGTACGTGAGAATTTCTTACGTGTTATCAAATGGACTTGTTCACACCATCACGTCACGTCACCATCAAGCACACGGCATCCACCGTCACATCACGATACGCCTTCTTGGAAAGAATATTTTGACGTGACGTGACGTGGTGGTGCTTATCCAAGTTTTTATCGTTAAATCTGTGTGTGGCTGAGTTTGAGCACGAACTGAACGGGATCGTGATGGATAGTGTGAATACAAGGCACGGCTGATGGGACGGTGACGTGACGTGATGTGTCGGTGACGTGATGGTATAATGTGAATCAGCCTTTATTCAACACGTCGCGATATGAACCTCAAATAAGCGTATCATGATTCTGTGTGAATAATAAATCACCTTTTGTGTGTAAATACTCTGTATATTGCATATTAACCACCCACTCTTTTTTACGTTTTCTTTATCCCAAGAACTGTGAGAAATTCCTTGTAAACCGGTTCAGAATGAAGACCAATATCACTTTTCACTCTACATTTCTAAACTGTTTAATTTTCTGTGATAAGTATGCAAATGTATGTGTATTTGTAATGTAAGTAGTGTGTCTTCAAGCTGGCTCAGTTTGTAGTATTACAGTATATGTTCGTACACTTGTAATACTGAACGTGTCTGAAAAAAAAAATCGTAATTTTTGCACATCCCATAACCCATAAAACTGCATCCGCATGCTTTTGTAAGACCCATGTTCAATTTAATGCAAACGTTGTGTCAGAGTGTACGAATCAGGGTAAGTCGTCGGAGAAGCCGGACTTAATCCCTTTCCAAGGAGCTCAGTAGCACCTCACGTGCAGCCTGCGGTCGCCCTTGCTGTAATATTGACCAAGAGGAGAATGCTGTGTAGAAGGGGTTTCAGGGTAACCACTTCGTCCTCTCCCATCAGAAAAGCTGGCTTATTGACAGTTCTTCCGAGCACCTGTTGCTCCGTTAAGCCACAACGAGGACTCTCCCTACTAGGGGAGCATTCCATCTGTGCCAAGAACGTTCCCAGTCCCACGCTCTTTGACGCTCCGTGACGCAACATGACGCGTCAAAACGTAATGTTCCGTTTTGTTCTGACGGATTACATGACAAAAACATGACGCTGGCACTCCGTTTTCCATCCGCCTACCGTCAGTCCGTAAACACAGCAAGGGACCCCAACGTTCATCTTGATTTGAAGGAATCTTCTTTACAAAGCGCAGGATGCAGGGGTTGGATGTTGGGGAGGGGGCAGATGAGAGGAGGAGAAGAGGGAGAGGGAGAGTCAGATGAATTTCTTCGGAGGTGGTTCTGTGATCTGGCCACAGTACTTTCAATAAAGCAGCAGAAGGGGCTGTCAAGAGCCGCACCTGGTCGACAGATTGTCAGAAAAGAGGAGGTTGATGGCTACCACAGGATCCTAAATTGAGAGAGAGAGAGAGAGAGAGAGAGAGAGAGAGAGAGAGAGAGAGAGAGAGAGAAACTGAAACCTCCCTTCGCCCATTTAACGATTCTACAGCCACAGGTCATTTAACCTGCAAGTGTAAACCAATTATACAGTTGCAATATTATGAACGAATTCCTTGCTTACTCAGGATGCATCTGTGTCATAAAATGGCGTCTAAATGCTTTTAATCAGTTGAAAATCGACTTGGCATTCAAGTTTAAATCTTTATTGTGCTAGGCTTTTAAATGATCGATTCTAGGCCAAATCGATTTACATTGAAAACTGATCATTTCACAACACGGGACCATAAATTTTTACCTTTAATGAGAAGTAATATACATTAAATTTTAAATATTCAAAAGCCACTGTGATTAGTGTTAGCGAAATCTAGTCATAAAGATTTAATCTTCGATAGTTATTAGACACCAGCTGAAACTCAAGATTCTACTGTAAGTAATGCTTGTGTTAGCTCCAATCAGTCAGAATTGCTATACAAGAAACCAAAGGAGAAAGTGACTGAGTGAGAGAGAGAGAGAGAGACATAAGGCACAAAATAAAAAAGGAAAAACTTCAAGACGAAAAAATTTGCCTTTTGTGACAAATGATAAACAGGATTTCTTCCATGTCAGATTGGCGAAGAAATACTCACATTTTATGACTCAAGTCGAGATAAGAAAAGAAGATATTCTTTTGGGTGCATTCACGCAAAAAAAAAAGGCTATAAGATTGGCCCACTGACAAGGGAGAATTTAAATCATTCAATATTTTTTTTTTTTCATACTACGTGGGAATTTCTCCCAAACAAGACTCTTGGTGAGAAAAGATTCTTTACAAACTTTCTCAGAGTTTTACTTTGAATTTCGGTGACCATTTACTCGACTAAGTATTTTCATAGCTTTTTACCTGCTCTTAGTCTATTGGCTCCCGACATTTTGTGATGCATTGCCGCTTGCACCAAACAGCTAACATTTATTTCAAATTTCAGTAACGCTTATTTTTAATGACAGGGACCTTATCACCCAATTCCCCTCTGTAATTATTTCCCTAACACAAAGAGAGCAAATTTCCAACCCATTACGGTGTCTACTAAAACTTGGTAGACTCGAATTGGTATCCACTGGTGTACGTACAACACCAGCCCTAACGACCTATTTCCGAAGGGCCAACCCTGGCTGACCCAAGTTCGGTCATTTCAAGAAAACCTCTTAATGAACTTATTTTCTTACGTTCTTAAATTAGTGGACAGTTACTGTCACCTCAGGCTGCCCATGTTGGAAAATCCCCCTTTTAAAGAAACGCAGGTTAAATTGTAGGTCAAATATAGAGGACTCATCGATTTCCAAGAATTCGGCTATAAAGCCAAGCAAAGAGCCACCTTCAGCCATTCAGGGCTTTAGACAGTGATAAAGAGTTAGTTGGAGTGGTTGGAAAGCAAGAATGAAGAAAGGAAGCGGAATGGAGGTAAAGTTAAAGGCTAAAAAATTGAGTGCAGCTAGGGGGGGACGCTGCAAACAATCATTAGCAACACCTACAGTGCACCATGTGAATGCACTAACGGCACTATTCCGCCGCTCCCCCCACCCCACCACCCCGTCCCATGGGCCAAATACAGAAGTAGGTGGTGAACGCAATGAAGGGCAAATCAACCAGTTGACCAAAGGTTTCGCGACACCAACACGGTATTTGTGGTGTCTTTATCTACATATTTTGAAGATACCGAGACAAAAAAAATGCCCATATAAGAAAATGGAGAGCAAAAGAGAAAAAATGACTTTAACATTCATATTTCTTGAGAGTAAAATCGCTTTTAAAAGCAATACGGTTTACAATTCATATGTTGTTCGATGTAGTTATGATACCTTTCGTCTTCTACCTCTATTGCACCTAGACACTGATAGAAACAAAAAAAAAGAAAGAGGTCAACAACTTGCTAAACCAACTTATTTGGCAAAGTAAGGATAAACATTTTATCAACGTCAGTAGTAAAAAAAATTTATTGTGTTTAAGAAATAATTCTACATAATAGACGGTGATCAAGTGTTGGATTAAGGCTTGTTGCAACAACGCTTACTAGCCTGGGACAAGCTACAAATTTGTCAAATAAAGGCAGATACGGCAATAACATTATGAAATAAATTTACAGAATTAAAATAAAACAAATTATCAAAGTTATGATGAATAATTCCAATACTCTTGTGCTTTTCCTAACTAGGTTTTTTGGGTAACTTAGGGGTTAGAAACTTGATTATCAAAGTATTCTTAAGGGTCCTTAAATCTTGATTTATTTCTCTTCTACTTCGAGAGAGAGAGAGAGAGAGAGAGAGAGAGAGAGAGAGAGAGAGAGAGAGAGAGAATTATCACGAGTAAATTCATTTTGCTACATCGCATGAGAGAAAAAATCACAAGATTATCGTGAATGAATTTAATCAATATTACCAGAGAGAGAGAGAGAGAGAGAGAGAGAGAGAGAGAGAGAGAGAGAGCGAAGGTTTCAAAACACTTCCTGCAAGCAGAGGACGAGGAGGAGGAGGAGGAGGAGGAGGAGGAGGAGGAGGAGGAGAACTCAAAAGACTGAATCCACAGCAATAACCATTCACAGCAGGGGACCTGACCCCCAGAGCTCCCGGGTACAAACTTGAAACTCCATGTATTGTAAGGCTTCGGTTTTCATATTCTTAAAACTCGCACAAAAGGCTGGTTGTGGAGAGGAGATGGAAACTGAGATTTCCTTTTCAAACAAAAAAAAAAAATCCCTTCTGTGCCTCTCCCTTTTGAAGGAAAATGTCAGGGGGGGACAGGGGGGAGAGTTATGTGAAAGGGTACGGGAAAGGGGGAGGGAGGGATGGGGGAAGGGGTGTTCTAAAGGGTGGTATCTCTCTCGTTGCAATTTCTAAAGAACTTGATGCAGAGATTTATCTATTTATTTATCTATTCGTTTTATTTATTCATTTTTTATTTATTTTTTTTATTTTCTTATATTCTTATTTTGTATTTTTATTTTTTTTTACTTTTTTACTTGTATTTATATAATTATCTACTTATTTATTTATTGTTCCTGTCGCGTCAATATTGAAAAAAATTTTTAAGTTATATTGCAATTGCATCGTGCCTGGAATATATCGTGTATATTATGTTACGTATTTCCCCGTCCAAGAGTTTATAATAGTTAAATGTGGAGTTAGTCAACTATAAGACTATGAATAAACATGGCATTGTAAATTACCAAAATTTACGTTCTTATATTTAATTTCGTGTTAAAGAGACCGAGACAAGCATTTAAAAATCAAGGAAGAATAGTTTTAATGGATTACTCTTCTGAAAAGATAATTCTCTGTAAAAGACTCTGGGAACACAACGGAAAGGAGAGAACTCCATAATCTTAACGCAAACGGTATGAACTGGAATCAACTATTAGTCTCAAATACAGGATCCACGCTGAACTTCATTTTTTTTTTTAAGTCGTAAAATTAGGGCGTAAAATGAATAAGGTGTAAAATGTTTCTCTAAAATCAACAAGATAATTAACTTTATAACTCGTGTGATTTCTTTCAACTTACGATCTGCCAACAACACCACCCGCCACCACCCACCCACAAAACACAATGAAAACTGATCTGTCTTGTTATTTATCACAAGTCGTCATCACTCAAAGCATGTTTTGTAGCTAAGCAATTGAATAAGTCAAAGTAATTCTGACATAGTTTAAGAAATCAAACAGACTGAAACAGCGCACGAAAATAAGATCGTACGTTAGTCTATTAGGATATAATTTTGATTAGTGCATGACAATGAAGCTTCAAAAAGAATATTATGAGTCAGAAGGCAAGATAGCGTGAGAAATTATACTCTAAGAGCAATTAAGAAAGTTCTTTATGAACGCTAGGTCAGATAATGAAACAGGGGAGGAAAATGTACCTACGTAAAAGGGAATCTAAAGACGGAAGGCTGAAGATGAATGGAGATTTGTGGAAGTGAAAGCATCGGAAATGCATAAGTGGCGAGCTGTTTTTCTCCTAGTTTCTAGCAGAAACGGTGTATGGCTGAATTATGTCATAAGCGTTACAAGAATTAACAACGATCTTACCCTATACAACGTTTTCGATTGGATTTACTTTCACAATAAGAAAGGGACAAAAAAATGTAAGATACCACAATTCTAGAGCCAAGGAAATTTGCTGGCAGTCACAGCAATAAATGTTGCAAAGACGGCTTTGCTTAATGCAACCCAGATCTGGAAAAGATAAGGGGAAAAAAGCATGGGAATAATTATGGAGTTTAAATCGACAAAGGATAATATAATTATGAAGGAATAAAAAAAAAATAAAGCAACGTGGTTCCCAGTGCGAAACCGTAAAGAAAATGCTGATACGTACGGAGTAGGTTTGCAACGATGCAATTATTATCATTATTGTTTTTATTATTATAAGCCATCAGGCCATGTACTGGCAATGGTAGCGTCTACAAAACTATGTCTATAACCAACGTGACGAAAAAAAAAAAGTCGAATAGATACAAAAAAACTTAGCTTTAACCATAAACGGAGAGCTGTAAAGAACTGGAAAAGTTCACGATCTACTTTACAGAAAATGGAAGGAATCCACTATTAGAAAACGAATGATATTATTTAGGGGAGACACTCGCTAAACGAGTCTCTCTTCCGTGTTGGTAACAAGTTGTTAGATAACTATACATTATTTCCTATTATGTCGTAACAGACGACCAAACTGATCAATTAGGTATGGTTTTTTTATCAGCTGAAACTTTACTTTAGTTGCGCAGCCTGATTTCCATCAGTCGCCGACCGGGACAGGTTACGACTTTTTTCGTACCCCCCGGCCAAGTCCGGGCACGTCGCCCTAAGTTAGGTTAGATAGGTAAAATCTTGTTAGGTCAGGGCCTAGCATTATAGCAAAGGTTATGTCTATATATGAATGAGGAACCTGTCCCGGTTGACGACTGGGCGGGAATCAGGCCGCGCAACTAAAGTAAAGTTTTACCCAAGTTTCAGCTGATTAAAAAAAAAAACATACCTAATAGATCAGTTTCCTGGCGGTCAGTACACTTTATCATGCAACACCTAAACGTTTAATGACGCTTCTCGCTATATTTTTGTTGTCATTTCATCATTATAAACAATTACCTACAGACTAATGAGAATGATCACAGCAAACTAATTAGTATTCCTAATATTTTCATGGTGTTTCTGTGTCCATACTCTAATAAAAGGCATTAAAAGGGAACCTCTGTACCACGCACGCGAAAAACAAAAAATCCCGAGATGTCTGTGCATTCCAAATCACTGTTTTCAAGAACTGACTTAACAGATCATATTATGATTTCGTACTTCCATAAAAAAAAAATTGAAAGGTCTTTAAATGAAACCCAGGAATACTTGCATTCCTGTAAGTTTAAATATAAAATATAAGATAAGAATATCTTAGCAGAATTAACTCTTTATATATATATAATTAATATATATATAAAAAATTATATATATATACATTTATTATATATATACATATATATATGCAAATATATACAGTAAATACCGTATTATGCATATATATAATGTGTGTATGTGTGTGTATGCATTACTAAACACGCAATACATGTGACCGTTTGAAAAGTACAAAATACTGAAAAGCACAAAATATTACTGTACTGTTTATGTATGGAACAATAAAAATGCACGGAACAAATTTTCCAGGTATCCCTATGATAAACAAAATGTCTAGAGGATGGTACCATCTCTGATGACAATACAGAGAACAGTGTTGACTTATTATATGAACTGAATAATTTACAGATTAACGTGAATGTCTGGTCTTGCCTTTGAGGCAGTCTGGGATCTGCTCTTGAGATAGTCTGGTTCTGCCCTTGAGGCAGTCTGGGGTTTCTGCCCTTGAGGCAGTCTGGGGTTTCTGCCCTTGAGGCAGTCAGGGGTTTCTGCCCTTGAGGCAGTCTGGGGTTTCTGCCCTTGAGGCAGTCTGGGGTTTCTGTCCTTGAGGCAGTCAGGGGTTTCTGCCCTTGAGGCAGTCTGGGGTTTCTGCCCTTGAGGCAGTCTGGGGTTTCTGCCCTTGAGGCAGTCTGGGGTTTCTGCCCCTGAGGCAGTCTGGGGTTTCTGCCCTTGAGGCAGTCTGGGGTTTCTGCCCTTGAGGCAGTCTGTGGTTTCTGCCCTGAGGCAGTCTGGGGTTTCTGCCCTGAGGCAGTCTGGGGTTTCTGCCCTTGAGGCAGTCTGGGGTTTCTGCCCTTGAGGCAGTCTGGGGTTTCTGCCCTTGAGGCAGTCTGGGGTTTCTGCCCTTGAGGTAGTCTGGTTCTGCCCTTGAGGCAGTCTAGGATCTGCCCTTGAGGCAGTCTGGTCCTGCCCTTGAGGCAGTCCGGGATCTGCCCTTGAGGCAGTCTGGTCCTGCCCTTGAGGCAGTCTGGGATTTCTGCCCTTGAGGCAGTCTGGAGTTTCTGCCCTTGAGGCAGTCTGGGGTTTCTGCCCTTGAGGCAGTCTGGGGTTTCAGCCCTTTAGACAGTCTGAGGTTTCAGCCCTTGAGGCAGTCTGGGGTTTCTGCTCTTGAGGCAGTCTGGGGCTTCTGCCCTTGAGGCAGTCTGGGGTTTCAGCCCTTTAGGAAGTCTGGGGTTTCAGCCCTTTGGGCAGTCTGGGTTTCTGTCCTTTCGCAGAAGAGTTATGAGCAAGGAGGTCAGTTTAAATATAAAATATAAAATCAAAATATTTTAATAACAATTAACTGACCTTTAAAAAATGATAAAAAAGAACCACTTCACGAGAAAGACAAATAAATCCCCTCAGACTTCAGCACCCACAATCCCTTTCATTCAACGTAACTTATCCCCACAAATCCATCAACTATTAAGCATCAAAAAGACTCTTTAACCGACATTTAAGGGAATAAGGGAAGAGCGATGTTACTGCCCGATAACAGCGCGGAGATAAGATAAAGATAACCTCTATCGTCCCATAATGTGCGAATCCTCCGAAAAGCAGTGTAGAGCTTAGTGATGCCGTGTTAACTGATACCTTAGCCTCCTTATACTAACCAGTCGCTAATCCCTTATACAAAGGCCTTCCAAAATGGATGAAGTAATAGGAATAAGCATACGGCAGAGGGCCACAGTAAGTAGTTAATATTATTATTTATTCGAGTGAACCCATAAAACAATTATAGTAATTTAAGAATGTCGAGACGTTAAGTCCCGAGCTTGGAATGTTACGTACCGCCCAGAAGCTCGGACGAAGGATTTTTTAGTCTGCCTATATCTATATGATGGGCAAGTAGTGAGAGGGACTGATCCCGGGTTGGACGACGGCATACTTAAAAGATGTTACATATATCTGTTCACTTTTGGGTGTTCTGTCTCGCTGTTCTGCCTAGTAATTTCATGGGCCTTTCAATTTGTTCATAATAATAATAATAATAATAATAATAATAATAATAATAATAATAATAATAATAATAATAACCATTACTTATTGGATTTGTAGCTAAACCATCTGTCCTAATAGAGAGTTTCACTGGGGAAATTCACTCAACAATGATTTATATATATATATATATATATATATATATATATATATATATATATATATATATATATATATATATATATATATATATATATATTTTGTTGAGTGAATTTCTCCAATAAAACTCTCTATTAGGACAGATGTTAGATGTTACAAACTAATAGGTAATACAAATTACAATAGGTATTATTTTTACAATTATTATACAATTTTTATTATTATTATTATTATTATTATTATTATTATTATTATTATTATTATTATTATTATTATTATTATTATTATATTCAGCATACGAACCGTTTTCCACAACAAGGGATGATCCCAGAAAAAAAGACAATATAAAGTCACTGCCACATTCATACTTCATCTGATGAATCGTGAATGAACCCCACGTGCAGAAATTTTTCACTGTATTATCCACTTCACAAATGTACACAGAAGGCTAATCAGCAGCACGGTGAACCCTCTACACACACACACACACACACACACACACACACACTCACTGTCTTTCACCAATAACATGCAAGTAATCTAAAACTTTCAGGATATTAGGGCTCTTCTAATATCTCTTCTACAGTTTATCCTAAAGGTCTTCCTCCCCTACTACTTCCTAGCACATTTTAATATCAATATTTATAAATTAAAAATCTATATAAATGTTAAATCCCACAGGAAGGTCCACAATCCGATAATGTTGACCGGGGAAATATAATTATTTAAAAGTTTGCTTCAAACAAATATATTAAACATCAAATTTACATATGACTCTTCTTTCGACAATTGTTAACATCTACGAAATATGAGATAAAAAAGTCCATAAGGTTATAAATTCTATGGATGAATATTTTATCTTACCGCAGTTGCGATTAGAGTTCCCTCCTGAATGACGCCCTCAATTGTGCTGTGCTCAACAATGTAGATTCCTATGGGGAGAATTTAAAGATATCGCCCGTTTCAGTAGTCCTAAAACTTCATTCTTAATTACATCATCCGATTTATTTATACCATTACAATTCTTTTAATTTTTTATAGTATATATATATATATATATATATATATATATATATATATATATATATATATATATATATAAAATATATATATATATATATATATATATATATATATATATATATATATACTGTATAGATATACATACATACATATATATAATTGTTAGTTAGTTATAAATGATTTGTTTAACCAGACCTCTGAACTCTTTTAGGTTCTTGTATATTATATATAAATATGTATATATATATTTACATAAATATACATAATATATATATATATATATATATATATATATATAACATGCGGTACAGAGGACGTAGGCCTAATGTGTGCTTGATCAACACACACTATTCTGGTCTCCAATTTGAAAGCTCTAAACAAAGTGCTCGCGTGGTACAAAAACCACCATTTTGGCCATTTCCTCTCTCGTTCTTCTATTATGACTCACTACTTTACCTCCTTATTCCCCTTCCTCCCCCCTTCCCCATCCCCCCCAGTCCCTTCCCTACCCCCTTAGCCAGATCTTCTGTAATTGGTTCTACCGAACCGCGGTTAATTTTCGACTGATGTCGAATGACTTAAAGCCCTAACTATCTATCCCTATCACCAACTGCGAAATTAGTCTCTATTAAGATGCAAGATAAATTTCCGAGTTTATTCGGTGGGCTTCAATAAATAATCACCTGAGAAATAAAATAAATATATCTGTGGTACTAAAAATAGTGATAAGCCAATAGCCATCAAATCAACAACTGATTCAGCAAATCTGAACAACTATGAACGACCAATCACGTTCGCATAAGTTTACAACTGAATTTAATTGAATACAGAATTTAGGCCAACGGCCAAGCACTGGGACCTATGAGGTCATTCAGCGATGAAACGGAAACTGACAGTAAAAGGTTTGAAAGGTGTAACAGGAGGAAAATCTCGCAGGTGCACTATGAATCAACTGTTAGGAGAGGGTGGAAAGTAAGATGGAAGAAAGAGAATAGGAAAAGAGGTACAGTTAAAGGAATGAAACGGGTCGCAGCTAGGGGCCGAAGGCACGCTGCAAAGAACCTTAAGTAATACCTACAGTGCACCGCATGAGATGCACTGACGGCACTACCACCTTACGGGGTCGGTGGCCTTAAATAAATAATCGCCTAAAAAGCAAATATGTGTGGTATTAAAAATAGCGATAAGCCAACAGCCATCAAATAATTGATTAGGCAAATCAGTACTGTAAACGATAATTCACCTTCGCATAAGTTTACAATTAGGGGAGTAATGCTGCGAGAAATAACAGATAACTATATAAACCAGTGCAAATCTTCCCCAATTCTTAACCTTCCGTTTACGAAAAAGAACTCCGTCATAATCTTTTATGACCGGCTCGAAAAATCCTCCCCAGTTCTTAACCCTCCGTTTGCGAAAAAGAACTCCATCACAACCTTTTATGACCGGCTCGAAACTGTCATAACCGGACGGCAAGGATAAAGGAAATGTAAAAATAACGGCGATAACAAGTAACCACTGATAAAAGGGACCTTTCATAACGTCCTTATCTCGCGAGCTTCTGAATCAAAAGTCTGGGAATATGTCGTAAAAAGTTACGCAACACCAGGACTTTGATTTTCTTGGCACGAATTTGTCAAGTGAAACTTAATCAGATAACTGTGAAAATAAAAAATAATAATAATAAATGCATCTACATTTTTCCTCCCAAACAAATGATAAATAGACGCTCTTAAACATAATGACGTTTATCTGAGGAAACTTGAAGATGAATTTAATACAATATTTTCTTTCTCGAATTCAGTTAAGCAAAGGATATAGGTCAATCAGTTTTGTTTCTATTGGCTACTGAAGTTGCCTACCTAGTAATTAATCAGTTGTGGTGGGTCGTAAACGGCATCAGAAAGCCACAAGGGCTAGCAACTTCATCCTAAATCAGTGAGAACTAACTTCTCCACACGTCTCCCCTGACATATATATATATATGTCTATATGTGTGTGTATATATGTATATTACATATATATATACACATACATATACCCATATACACATACATATACTGTACATGTATACACATATACATATACATACATATATAATATATATATACACAGTATAGATAGGTAATTGGTCCTCCTCAATGGAAATAACAAAAGAATGAGCAAGAGCAGATAAATGAAATCCCGCCTCCCCCGCCCCCTCCCTGGATGACAACGAATGTTCCTCTTATCAAACTGCTGAAAATAATGAGCAAAATGGTCTTGATAACCACTGGAACCATTACGACGAACACCACATCCATCAGCCTAATATTAGCTTATAGAAAGCATAACATATCACTATATCCTAGTTACTGAGAAGACTGAATAAATTAGGCTAAGGATCTTCTGTACCATATACTGTGAGCCGCGCTTCTTTAAGACAAAATTCTGCTCTAGCTCTGGACAGGACACCATTCATCTTTATGGGAGACTTTTACAAAAATATATATAAAGAATAAATACGCACTGTAGAAATACATTAAATTACATTTAATTTCCATGAAATATAAAAATACCACCCGATCATTCGATGCATGGCGCTAACCGAGAACCATTACCACTGACAAGCCCGTGCAATTAAATTTCTACCCACAGTACGCTGAGTACCGTCCGCAACAAAGCTCCACTGAGTCTTTATAGTTTGGACAGAGTCCAGAGATCCCAATCAGGCCACTTAGTTATTTCAAACATTTCCCATACTAATGGGGCACCTTTGGGCAATGGCTCGTGTTGGCAAAAGGCCGACTTAATCTAAATTACACATGAAGAATCCTACACACGAATACACACACACAAAATACAAGACAAAAGGCGAATTCTACCTTGACCCTGAGGCGAGTTTGTCATTCTTGTATTCAAAATGATGAGCGTCGTGGCTGTTCGCGGTAAACGCAACATTCAAGAAAACGCCCACTTTCATGGCGGTATTTAATAACTTCTTTTTATGCGTGGTCAGTTACAAGTGCAAGCAATAAACGACAATGTTTCAACACTGCCTTAGCAAAACTAAGTCGGCAGCCACAAAACTTTCGTGTCACAGTTTGAACAACTCTGCTTCAAGACCCAGACGAAATATTTTCCATGGACAGTGTAGAAACGGCATAAAATGTAAAGTCAATGTTTGGTGTTTAAGTAGCTTTTGTAATTGAAGGAATTTTTTTTTCTTTACAGCGAACTGGCACTTAAACAGTTGTTTTGCCGGGTTGGGTACGATTGGTCCAATGACGATTGGTCCAATGACGATTCGTCCAAAGACGATTGGTCCAAAATCAATTGGTCCAACGGGATTATTGGTCCAATACCAATTGATCCAAAGGAATTATTGGTCCAATGTTTATTTAATGAAAATTAGTCCACAAGTGAAATTTCCCTTCTTGGTTTCTGTTACCATAGCACGATAATGAAACAATAGCGTAATAATGAAACGACCTTTCTATATTGCCAAGTAGACTTGTTAACATCAAAGGAGATACTTTGTTCATGTAAACAAACAGTATTTAGGACGTCCTATAGGTATATGTACATGCTTTGTTATTTTCAAAAACATTTAGTAAACGCTTGAAGCCCTTACCATGGAGCCAACTGTATGTGACACGGTACTTTCCGAAAGAGGAAAAGAAAAACTTTCAGTTAATGGATATTTGTATACACTACATTCGAAAAGGACTAAGAAGACAACTGGAGAAGAGACATATTACTGGAGATGTGAAAAAAGAGGATGTAAAGGCACAGCAAACACGCACTTTGAAGATAACTGCCATTATTTGAAAAATGAAAGAGAACACACTTGTGGAGCTGCTGAGTCAAGTCGTGTTCATGTAGTGAAATGCCAAAATGCAATTAAGGAAAAAGCTAGTATCACCAGTGATAAACCATGCCAAATTATTCAAGATGTAGTTAGTCAACTAGATCCATCTGTTGTGCCATATATAGGGTCAAAAGAGACTATCAGCAAAATGATTAGAAGAGTACGCAAGGAAGGACCCCAAGAACCAAGTGATTTACAAGATATGTTTATTCCAGACGAATATAGAAAAACACTCTCCGGTGAGACATTTCTAGTTAGTGAATCCAATATTGGATATGATAAAATATTGTTATTCACAACCCATTCAAATGTCAAAAAACTCAAAGACGCTCATTTTTGATAATGGATGGAACGTTTAAGACCGTTCCAACACTCTTTAAACAACTGTACACGATTCATGCTCCAGTTGGACCGCAAGAAAGAAGTCGCATCCTACCTCTAGTTTATGTGCTAATGACACGAAAAAACACTGAATGTTATGTGCAGGTTTTCCAGGATCTTCTCGACTATGCTGCTGAAAGTGATATCAACCTTTCTCCTGAAGTGATTATCACCGATTTTGAAATTGGAGTAATCAGTGCAATTGTATCTGAAATTCCTGCCACTCAACACAAAGGCTGTTTTTTTCATCTCGGTCAGAGTACTTACAGAAAAGTTATATCTTCAGGTTTAAAAATTGAATACGGAACTAATGAAAATTTGTCCTTGAAAATCAGGCAAATGCCAGCACTTGCGTTTTTACCTGCAAACGAAATTAAGGATGCCTGGTTGCAACTAAAACAAACTATTCCTGATGAGGCGACGGATGTTGTAAATTATTTCGATGAAAATTGCGTTCGCGAATGTTACGAGGTCAAGAAGTGAGAAATCCTCCACTTTTCCCCCTGCATTATGGTCAGTGTATGATCGAGTGGAAGCAAGTATACCACGAACACAAAATAAAATAGAAGCGTGGCGTAGACGTTTGGAAGTGTTACTAGGCTCAGCCCATGTCGGGCTCTTCAAACTAATTAGTGAGTTGAGAAAAGAACAAAAGAATGTGGAGGACGAAATGGAATGCATTGTTCGTGGAGAAATAAAACGTAAATTAAAAAAAAAAAGATGCTGAACGTGAACAAAGAATTTTAACTGTATTTTCCGAGAGAGAGAATTATGAAATTTTAGATTTTTTACGAGCGCTAGCAGTTTTTATTTATGTACTGTATTACAGTTTATATCACTAAAGTAAAACAATTAGATTTTTTTTTTTTTCTGAATAAAAAAGTAATGAAATGGCAGTTTTTATTTGTTTTCAACCTTTTTAACATAAATAGTTGAAATGACCTTTGACTAATAAGGTAGGCAATTCTATAGTGGGTACATCCATCCAAGTATGATGATCTGTGCTTTTCATATCGCAATTGCGAATATCCAGGTCACTTGCAAGTGTTACAAAGGTCAAAATTTAATGGACAAATTGTCCCATTGGATCAATTGGATTTAGACCAATAATGCTGTTGGACCAATAACCCCATAGATCGATTGGATTTGGACCAATAACGCTGTTGGACCAATAATCCCATTGATCAATTGGATTTGGACCAATAATCCTGTTGGACCAATTGATTTTGGACCAATCATCATTGGACCAATTGTCTTTGGATGAATCGTCCGGGACCGGTTTTGCCAGTTTTGAAGACCTTAATCACAGATTTTTTTTTAAATGAAAAAAGGATGAAAAGTATAAAAGTAAAACACATGACTTTGAAAGACCGCAGTAAAGTATTTGTATTACGTTGCAAAACCAAAGCTCCATCGGTCAAGAAGTGACACAAGTGGTCTGGTTAAACTAAAGTATACTTAACTTTAATACCAAAGATCGAATCGTCCCTTTAAACATCGAATAAGTTAATTTGCGTGCGGATCATCACTGACCCTTAACGTAAGAGGCAGTTAAGGTGAGATTGGCTTGACTGCCTACGGTAGCCTCGGCCCATACAACCCTCTTCCCCCGTAGGGGGGTTGTGCCGCCGGTGCACTTCACGCGGTGCACTGTAGGCATTACTTAAGGCTTTTGCAGCGTACCTTAGGCCCCAAGCTGCAACCCCTTTCATTCCTTTTTACTGTACCTCCTTTCATATTCTGTTTCTTCCGTCTAACTTTCCACCCTCTCCTAACAATTGATTCATAGTGCAACTGCGAGGTTTTCCTCCTGTTACACCTTTCAAACCTTTTACTGTCAATTTCCGTTTCAGCGCTGAATGACCTCATAGGTCCCAGTGCTTGGCCTTTGGCCTATGTTCTGTATATATATATATATATATATATATATATATATATATATATATATATATATATATATATATATATATATATATATATATATATATATTCACACAATCCTCTTACGCGCGTCTGAAAAGACCTCCGATAATTAGGTTCCAGCAACGAGGTACTGACCACGGTACTGACCACGGTACTGACGACGGCGTTTCTGAAGAAGACGCAATTAGTTTTGACGAATTCCCACGTCAGAGAGAGTCGGTGAAAATAACTAATTAAGACGTGATGCTTAGGAAGCTTACCCTTTTCTTCCTGACCCTTTCGTCTTTCCCTTTTTCATTTCCTTCGTGCCAAGGTTACTAAAAGGGCAGTGGGCTGCCTGTCTCATTCGCCTTTCTTAAAAATTAATACATAAATAAATAAAAAAAATAAATGGTCTTATGAGCGTTGAGATTATCTGACAGACTGAAAATGTCAAATGCCAATATAAGCTCTTATTTTGAACTTTAAAATAACTTCTTTAAAACTGAAAGTGAAGTTATAGCAATTGAAAACAATTATTCCAACTGTTGTTATGTCTTACAGAGGAACTTGTTGCTTTGAAAATTGTCAGTTTTCTCGTGATGTAAGGCTTGAAAATCACGTTACCGAAGGAAAGTCACCGGTACCATACGCTCCCAGCTCCAAAAGGATTTAGCTTATTCTCCTGCTCTGTAATTTCAAACTATCAATACTCAGTGGCTCTTCAGTCGTAACACGCACACACACACATATACACAAACACACACACACACACACACACATATATATATATATATATATATATATATATATATATATATATATATATATATAGAGAGAGAGAGAGAGAGAGAGAGATAGAGAGAGAGAGAGAGAGAGAGAGAGAGAGAGAGAGAGAGAGAGATGATTATATATATATATATATATATATATATATATATATATATATATATATATATATATATATATATATATATATATATATACTCTTACTTTAACGTAAAACAATAAATGCTCTGTTACATGAAACTTAAAACAGTACAGACGTTCAGTGTACCGTAATGATCAAAATGACATACCTTACGAAACATCATCGAACAGAAGCTGCCACCTTCTCCAATTATCTGACTGACGCAAAAAATAAATTATAAAATTGCCAGCGCACCAGTGCTCTCAAAATACCTCCGAGTACACGATCGACCGATAGTCTCTAATGTGATAAGATTAGAATAAAGTCTTCACGAAACTCTGCATCGTCACCTGGGCCAGTTAAAGCCTGGTGAGTGGGAAGTCAAGTCTGGCTAAGGTCAGTCTTTAGACTCTCTAGACTTTTTAGACCTTGGTCTAACTAATACCTCACCAGCCACTGGTAGGAACTGCATATTTTAAGTGTTTCGGAACTTTTTGGTTGTCTACTGGATTCTGAAAGGTTTGGGTAAGTTTTTCAAGGAGTAACTGCTTAATGCGTGTCGATTTCACTGTCGTTAGTTAGAGAAGTAACGTATATAGCCTATATATATATATATATATATATATATATATATATATATATATATATATATATATATATATATATATATATATATATATGTGTGTGTGTGTGTGTGTGTGTGTGTGTATATATACATATATGTATGTGTATTTATGTGTATATATGTGTGTTTATGCATATGTGTATATATACATATATATACATTTCTTCTTCTCGGCTTAATCCCTAGTTGGGGTCGCTTTTTCAATTTTCAACGGCTCATTTCATAATTGATTTTAATCGACTTTTTACGGACGGTTGCCCTTTTTGCGCCCATAAATCATAAGATGTAGTGGAATACCGTTCGGAATTTCCACGAACGATATTAGCAAACATCCAATTCCCAGCACTGCAATCATCTCCGCCTACAATATACTATGTATAAAAATCGACTGTATATCGAGAGAATCTTTGTAGCGTTCAGTATAGTGCAACCTGTTTCCTCATTATCACTTTCACGATAGTTTCCCTGTAAAAAAGCATCAGTAAGAAGCATTTGCATTTTCAGACGAAGGTATCTCAGTATCTGCAGTTCCTACAGTTTTCTGTGCCTCAGTCTTTGTAAGTCCAACAGTCATCCTTCTTCAGCTCTCTGTTCATGTATGCCAAACACACTCTCTCTATTACATTAACTGCAAAGTTCCTTTCCTGTTTCTCTATTTACCTAAGTCTTACAATTTTCCTTTGTCCCTTGACAGTATATCCCTTCTTCACACCCAACGTTTACGATCTTCTTACCATTCTCTTCTCCTTGCAAATACCCATTTAATTTGATTAAGAGGTTTAGGCCACAAAAAGCCAAGCATTTGCGCCTATATTGATTATTCCGCAACTATGTTAAGTATAACTTAGTTTAACCAGACCACTGAGCTGATTAACAGCTCTCCTAGGGCTGGCCCGAAGGATTAGACTTATTTTACGTGGCTAAGAACCGATTGGTTACCTAGCAACGGGACCTACAGTTTATTGTGGAATCCGAACCACATTATAGCGAGAAATGAATTTCTAGCACCAGAAATAAATTCCTCTAATTCTTCATTGGCCGGCCGGAGACTCGAACACGGGCCCAGCAGAGTGCTTTCCGAGAACCATACCGACCCGTCCAACGAGGAACTTTCCGTAACTATGTACACCAAATAGTATATGCTATTCTCTGATTCCATTCCCTTCTATAATTCCTTCATTTCTCTCTGAAATAAAAAAAAAATGGGGTTGGGGGGTTTTACGCCGTTTTGAATCACTTAGGACCAAGAGAAGACCAGTGCTAATACAACCCCTCTCATTCCTTTTACTGTACCACCGTTCATACCCTCTTTCTTCCATCTTCCTTTCCACTTTATCCTAACAACTGTTTCATAGTGCAACTGAGAGGTTTTCCTCCTGATACACCTTTCAATCCTTTTTACTGTCAATTTCAGCGCTCAGTGACCTCATAGGTCCCTTTAGCCTAAATCCTATACTCTAAGACCAGTGCTAACGACGATGACGTCACTTTCCTCCGTGGGATCCAAAATGGAAACTCTGCCTCGGACTTGCCATGCGCTCTAGGGAGAAAACAGCTGTTACTATAAAAATGCCAAAAACGCTTTTGGTGCGCGTGCACATGGTGTATGCGCATATACATACACAGCTACATGCAAGAACATGCACACAACATACGACGAGACTTTCTCAGTTCCAAGTCACGACCATCAGACTTAGGAATCGGACAGCCGTCAGTGGCAAAAAATTTCATTAGCCCAATTTTGATGTTTGAAATGTAAAATCATTGAAAGACAGCTTACACCATACTCCCTATCTCAACCTTCGACAGGACGCTAATCCGGTTACGTCTCCCTCGCCTATCTCTGTTACATGTCAGGCCAACCGATAATAGGTGATTACACAGCTTAAAAAAAAAAAAACTAGCAACTTTGCAACTCATGATGACTAAGGCGTTTTTTTTTTAGGTTAACTCCAGCGTTGCCTAACAGTACAGGTAAATCAAGGCTTTATAATAATAGTCGAAAGTATCTCGATTCAACGCGCTTTTCTAAAAAAATTTTCTGAGTTAATTTACGACTATACCAATAATTAACTAGAACGATAATTGCAGTGGAATTGACCATGACGTCACTTGTGATCTTGATGCCTGCATATGCAAGCAGATCATTGCAGTGAAAGTTACAGTGAATGTTTTGCCGCATTTGTTTTCATCTTCCTCATCATCACCACCACCAGTAACTTTATCATTAATGAAAGCACTTCACAATACAGTGAACAACTAATAAATGAATAATTAATCGAGAACTGAAATCCACAAAGTTTTACTTGTAATATACAATAATAAATTAAGTGAAAAGCACAGCTGTGATCTTTCGAGAGATGAACTTCACCAGGCTCTCGAAACCTCCCAGCTATAAGGTTCCATTTTTAACTCTGATTGTTGTATTCTTTTACATAACACGATTACAACCGAGCACAAAAATTTATAAAATCACAAACACAAAGACTATAACAACTAAGGAGGACAGGTACGGATAGTAAGAAGGCATCCTAATCTCAAACTATATAACTAAAATATATCTGTCGAAAACTGTTACCAAAATAAATAGAAAATAGAAACAAAATAAAACAGGGAAGAATGCGCCGGAAGCTTCCTTTGCGCAACTGTTTTCTGTTGCAATTTATAACGGCACGCAGATCATCGCTAACTTTAAACTTTAAAAATAAACAGCTAGAGGGGCTGCAATTTGATGTGTTTGATGACAGGAGGGCAGATGATCAACATACCAATTCTGCAGCCCTCAGCTCAGTAAATTTAAGATCTGAGGACGGACACAAAAGTGCGGATGGACAGACAACAAAGTGAACCTAATAGTCTTCTTTTACAGAAAACGAAAACAGACTAATACCTATGTTATGTCATTTTTCTTGTACCTTCACGTGGTTCCCTCTGTGTGGACCTTAGCGTGTATTTCACTTATGATAAAGACGAAAGGAGGTCACATTTTGAAAATAAATTCCACAAGCGTGAATAAGAATAACGTGATGTCATGCCATTTCTAATGCGACTTCTAGAACATTAAGCATACTGTAATTTTAGGATAAACCGTAGTCATGTATTCACACAGATAAGCAATACGCTGATTACTATGATAACATCATATTCGAGATTTGAGTTACACAAATACGTACCCTGATAAGAAAACTGCTCGTTCATGTATTGATTAAAAAATCAACTAGGACAAAATCTTTCCCAATCACTTTACTTTGATAAAACATAATTACGACGAATAACGTCAACTGGAAAACAAATCACCACACGTGAAACGCTTTCAATTTCAGCAACCTAACAAGAGATGAACATAACAGAATGTAGAATTTAGGCCAAAGGCCTAGCGCTGGGACCTATGAGGTCATTCAGCGATGAGAAGGATATTGACAATAAATAGGTTTGAAAGGTGCAACAGGGGGGAAGCCTCGCAGTTGCAGTATGAAACAATTGTTAGGAGAGGGTGGAAAGTAAGATGGAAGATAATATGAACGGAGGTACGGGAAAAGGAAGGAAAGTAGTTGCAGCTAGGGGCCGGAGGCACGATGCAAAGAACCTAAAGTAATGCCTACAGTGCACCGCGTGAGGTGCACTGACGGCACTAACTCCCTGCCGGTCCTACCAAGAGATAAATTAACAGTTAAATTAAACCTAACTTCTCATCCGATATTTTCCTATGTATGATAAAATTAAATGAAAGACCAAAATACTGACTTCAAAGAACTGACGAATTTAGATTTGTTTGGGACGATCAACTTCCAAATGAAACAAATATTCTAAAGAAATTAACTGACCACACATGACACGTCCGACACCGAAGGAAGTCTGGGCATCAACTTGGCATTTCTCGAATAGTTGCCTCGATGCCCAAACCGGTAAGGAAAAGTGAATTCAAATGAAATTATGAAGACATCAGTGCAAAATTAACATTCGAATGTTGTTAATCTCAAGGACGTCCAGATTAGTATAACCAATATGAATATAGTATTAATCAAATCAATGATTGGAAGAAAATAACTGAAAATCATAAGTCTCTAAGAGAGAACATAAACTTTCCTTACTATAATATATATATATATATATATATAAATTTATATAAATACAAATATATATATATATATATATATATACAAATATATTATATATATATAAGATATACAAATATATATATATATATATATATATGCCTAAATTGAATATATATAGATATGTCTAATATATTGAATATATATATAATATAATATGATGTGAGAATATATATATATATATATATATGAACTTAGACACATGAGAAGTTTTTGGATGAATTACATGCCTTCTGACACACATCGGGAGGTGGAGGAACTGCCTGCCCTGGACTCTCACTTGAAAACCAAGGTTCGCTATGTGACTGTATACACACACGTATATGTATATATATATATATATATATATATATATATATATATATATATATATATATGTATATATACGTGTGTAAAAATGTGTGTGTGTGTGTCTTTTTAATCATTCCTACTTTTGCCAACAGACAATGGAACAACTGGAGATGCTGGGATCCAAGCCCGTTGTCGGAGGCTCTTCCCCGCCCGTGGATCCACGGCGGGCGTCACCTACGCCTGGAGGAAACTGAACGTTTACGCCCCCGGGAAGGGCCTCTTCAAAAAGTCGCCCCCTTTCCATATTCTCAAAGACGGTAAGGACGATTCCTTTGCTCCATTATAAATTGTCGTCCCAAAGGAAAGATCATTCAGTTATTCTTTTGTTTTTTTTCCGTGGTTATAATTATCGTCTTAAGAGTTATTGACGTATTTTTGCTTTTTGGGATCCTGGGATGCACCGGAAAAGTGTGAATGCTTCCCCTTCCCCATAAAATAGGCCCATAGATCGAAAACAAAGTTTGGTCATTTTTACGACAAAAAAGATTAAATTTAAATATACGGAAAGATGCAGGCTTTGTATTTTCCTTTTAAAGTCAATCAATTCTCATTGAAAAAAAATTCAGATGGCTAATTTGATAACTGAACTGGGCAACGAGGGGCAAAAGCAGATTTCTGATGAAATATACAGTGCATACAATGCAGTACGATAAATTTAAGATCTATCATACAATGATGGTGAGAAAATCCTAAATGGCGCAGCAGTAAAAATCCATTTGAAATTAAACAGACAAGTCAGTGTCTGTTCAGCTCTCATTTTTTTTTTACCAGAAATGTAACTAACTTCCCGGGTAAACTTGGAAAAATAAAGTTACTTGAAGGATTACAAAGTCCGGTTTAAAATTTTAATGTACAAGTTATTCTGCTGTTGGAAAAATAAAGTTACTTGAACGATTACAAAGTATGGTTTAACATTTTCATATACGAGTTATTCTGCCACTGTAAATTTAAAGTCACCTGAAGGATTACAAAGTCTGGTTTAACATTTTCATATGCAAGTTATTTTGCCACTGGAAATTTAAAGTCCCTTGAAGGGTGTTGGAAAATAAAGTCATTTGAAGGATTGGCAAAGACTGGTTTGCAATTTTTATGTACAAGTTATTCTGCAGTTGAAAAACAGTTACTTGAAGGATTACAAAGCCTGGTTTAACATTTTCATATACAGGTTATTCTGCAATTTTCGGGCGGCAAAATACAACGACTGAATGTGTACGAAGCTAATTCCGCTTCTCAAGATGTTATCTCCGTAAGACTGGCGCCCCCCACCGCCCGCCCTTTTACTTCTCTGGAGTGAAAGCAGATTAGACGATACCGAGATATCAGGGTCGCCGAAAGAATTGAAATGAATATAGAATTTAGTCCAAAGGCCAGGCACTGGGACCAATGAGGTCATTCAGCGCTGAAACAGAAATTGACAGTAAAAGTCTAAAAGGAGTGTAACAGGAGGAAAACCTCGCAGTTGCACTATGAATCAATTGTTAGAAGAAGGTGGAAAGTAAGATGGAAGAAAGAATATGAAAGGAGGTACAGTAAAAGGAACGAAAGGGGTTGCAGCTAGGGGACCGATGGCACACTGCAAAGAACCTTAAGAAATGCCTACAGTGACCCGCACGAGGTGCACTGATGGCACCACCGGGGTTGCCGAAAGAGACCTTCAATTATGCCAGGCAAATTCTTTGCAAAACTATATACAAAATACCCTATCAATAAATTTCTTTAATTGACATTCCAAGGCTCTCTTTGAAAGGTTCATTTTGTATATTTCTTACTGAAATAAGATATGGGCAGAAATTCGAAAGTTCAATGAATGTTAAATCGTTGTCGCATTTTAAAATATGGTATAATAAATTCTTCTTTTTTATCAGATATACAGTTGTGGATTTTCTACTTTTTAACACTAGTCAGATTATGAAAATTGGCAATACTACTACTACTACAAATAATAATAATAATAATAATAATAATAATAATAATAATAATAATAATAATAATAATAATAATAATAATAATAATAAAATAAATAAATAAATAAATAAATAGATAGATAAATAATTAAATAAAGAAAATACATAAATGAATAAATTAAGAAATATTTTACTACACGCAGTTACTGGTCTCTGTGAAGGAGGGCAACTTTTGGCTATCATGGGCGCATCTGGCGCAGGAAAAACTACCTTACTTAATGTACTGACATTCAGGTAAGTTAAACGTTATCTTCTAAAGACACTCAAATTTAGCTGCAATTCTTCATTTTCACTTTAACAAGACTACAAAATTCTGATAATAAAATGTTACATAAAAATTAGCGTTACAATTCTCGTTTTCAAACAGGTGTTATCTTAACTGCTTAAACTTTTCGTTAATCCCTTCACGCATACATTGTACAGTATCCAGGCACCTGTACATACATATATACATACATGAAACTCTCTCAAATCCTTTGGAATATGTGATGTTGGAATGCAAGAATTTTATCAGGTTATGACACTTTGATTAATGGCAATATTCTGCAGAATATTGGAAACAAAATATGAGCGAGAATACAGCAAGTATACATATATATATATATATATATATATATATATATATATATATATATATATATATATATATATACACGAAAAACATGTACCTGAACAAGTCATTTCAATTAAGCCGGTGCACGCTGCTGCTATCTGCTACGTAATTTTTTAAAAACATGTTCGATTGGAAGCCCATCCAACAATGCAGTTCTCTTGAAAAAAAAGGGGGGGAACTTAATGCCGATTTCTAATCATTCGCCATTCTACTATTTCTAGTTTTTCGATGTGATTCACTGATAATAACACTAATACCTCACGTGACCGTAGACAATAAAACGGCAAAAATTCGATGGTTGACGAGTTGACCGACAAATTCAATCTTTTTCTGAGAATTATCACAATCTTTTGTCTGAAATACTGCATTTGATTAAAACGCCCTGGTAAAATTGATAAGGAAAAGTATACTAATTATAAACTAGCCCAAGCAAATGCAATAATATAAAACTGTAACCGAATAACTACGAAATAGGCATACAAACTCAAAATATAAAATATGATCCAATCGAGTACTGAAGACCAGTTTGAGATGAAGAAATTTAAAACATTCATTTTGCTCTCAACAATCTCTCTGGTGGCTCAAAATGGAATTCGACATCAAGCAGACTTTTAACATTTACTCGTCATCTGTCACACAATTTCATTCATCTACCCAAAGGTCCCGTAAACTGAAAATCGAGGGCGACATTTACATCAACGGAAGACCGGTCGACCTACGAACCATAGCCGGAGTGTCGGCCTACGTTCAGCAAGAGGATTTGTTCACGGGCGTGTTCACAGTCAAGGAACAGCTTATGTTTAACGTAAGTAAATAATATTTTCTGTAATATATCGTTTTTGTAAATACGTATACAGTAATCTTGTTTAAGTGGGCAAACAAATATTTACTGAACAAGCTAACCATGAGCACAGTACCTTAAATTGTAAAAGATCACTTTTCTCAGCAACTTGATGTAATGAACGCTCCTCATCAACATAGTCACGTATGGCCTGTTAGAAGAAAAAATAAATAATTTATTCATAGTTTACGCATCACAAATTACTACTTTTCATAACTTCTTGGATAATTAAACAAACCATCTTTATTTATGCCCAAAAGTTAAATATAAATTGTTTTATATTTCTTCAAAATAAAGTACAATGAAAGGAAATTTTAGTAAACTACGTTCACAAATTTCTTAACCCTAATCCACACAGCCAGGCTCTATGCTATCCAAGTTAAGCTAACCTTCACTTAAAACCAATGATTATATCCTAGCTTGGGTTTGTTTCAATGAATACGACAATTATAACCAATTACAGTTTTCATATAAGATACGCAGATGCGGTTAGCAAAATTCTGACGTCACAACGCAAACCCACTTCTAATATAATAACGTTTTAAAGTGATGAAACCAGATAATTTTGCTCTATTACTAACACTCAAAATATTACTTACCAATGAGCAATACTACCTGTTCATTTCATTCCAGGCACAACTACGAATTGGCAAAGAAGTTTCGGACAAAGAAAGAAGAAAACGAGTTCATGAAGTCATGAAAGAGGTGAGCAAAGCGGTGTTTGTTTGGCACACTAAAATTGCCGCATCACATCTATCATTCTGTCCACAAGAAATCTCAAGAATGACAGGTTTACTACAATGGTATTCTACCATGGATCTATATGCAAATTCATGTTAATTTGGCTACGGGAGGGGAGGGGGTGATTGGGTGTTAGAAGATAGGTTGGCTCCCGTCTCTGAGTTTTCTAGTCTTCGAATTCTTTGAAGTTCCTTAATGTCGAAACTTAGTACTACTGATACCTGTCATTCAGAAAGGCCTTCGTTATTCGTAGGCATATATTCAAAAAGTAATTACTATTCCTAATAGATACGAATATCGTACAGGCTTAAGTTAGGTCCGTTACTGTTTTTCTTTTTTTTTTAAATTGTACAATAAACAACACATATGACTACCACAATTGTTAATACAGTAGGCCTAACCAAACTTACCGAGATTAATATCAACTGCTGCCTTTATCAAAGGGGCGTACTTGGCACTGAACCTGTGTAACTGTACTTACAAATAATTTATCATGGCCTGGGAATGAAATATAAATGGCTGTTATTACTACAACTACATACCTGCTTCTATGAGATAGTCGGTGCACGAACCTGGCCATGTTACTGTCACTAGGCCTAATCCATAAACCTTCATTACGTTATGATTTACCGTCTGTCTTATTTCCAGCTTGGCCTCAACAAATGCGCAGATACGAGAATCGGAATACCAGGGCGTTTCAAGGGCATTTCTGGAGGAGAGAAGAAAAGACTGGCCTTCGCTTGTGAGGTGAGTTAGTTTTGCCCATTGTTGATAAGCACTTCACAGTACACTTAAGACTATGCTTTTTTTTTTAAATGACACTCCTGAGTTTTTCTGAGTGTTAGGTCCGGGTTTAATTTCGCATAATAGCCATTTGGATTGCATGTAAAGTGTGTGAATGCGGATCCAGTTGTATCTGTTAATTTAAGGAGGAATATTTAAATGATTTATAAGCCAGAAATACCGTTTCAACGTTTCATGTCGATGAACTGAAGTAGATCCTGTGGGCAGGGAGATAGGCTCATGTACAATGAAATCTTGATTAATATGATGTATTCGGTTTTCAATATTTAGTACATACGCCTACTATTATTTCCATAATTTTTTCCTCAGTTGGAGTACAAGATCTTTATGCACCCATCTCAAGCACTCTTTTATATTTTTTTCGCCGCAATGATGAAAGCTGGCTTACACATGCAACATGACCGTCATCCGAGTTCTTTTTCTTTGTTATTAAATTTACTATTTCACAATACAAATAAAAAAAAGTCATGGTAAAGTCCACTACTCTCTTCAAAACAGCCTGCTTATCCGATACCTCAGTGAACGAAGACTGAAAACAGTGACTCTGACTGAGTCGCGGATTCGAAAAGCAAGTCACACAAGGCATTTGAAAAAATACCAGTCGGGCTAAGAAACATCAACTACCGGTTTGAGAATTATGCTAGGACTGTGTCATTCGGTTTGCCCAATTTCAGCCAAATCTGAGGAAAACTAGCGATTATTCTTTATAAGTAACGTTAGAAATAAATAAATATACGAAATTAAGAGTTTTATAAAGACTTACTCGGTCAGTTGTAATAATGACTGCCCTTGAAGGAATAAAAATGCCTACCTACGGCAGTTACAAGTTCGGCTCATGAAATGCAACGCATCTTTAAGTGCCCTTATTCATGACTTTAGAACCAGGCGCAGAACATTACTTTATCTAAAATATCATATTAAACGGACAGTTGAAAAATAGAAAAAAGAAACCGAAGTACAAAAAATATAACATTTACGTTAACATACTCAAAATTCTTCTTAATTAAATGCAAAATGAAAAGAAGCAGCTATGATCTCGTTAATTTTTTATATATAATTTTCAAATCAGTAAAACTTTCACCATCCGCTCCCAAACCCCCTCTCTCTCTCTCTCTCTCTCTCTCTCTCTCTATCCTGTAGAGATTTATACTCAAGTTATGACTGCAGCTTACTGTTATATATGATAGCCCGAATAACCGTAGTGTACTCACATACTGAAAGTGACAATATTATATATATATATATATATATATATATATATATATATATATATATATATATATATATATATATATATATACAGTATATATATATATATATATATATATATATATATATATATATATATATATATATATATATATATATATAAACATTACTACATTACTATCGTGCTAATAGGCTTATAGAGCGGACACAATAACAATAACTCGTCTAATATAATCGGTACTTTGGAGAGCGCATGGCAAAGAAATTCAAATGTCTCTTAACAAAACGCCATGTATACCCACACCTCTTTGTGTGTAACAATGGTAGCCCACGTTTTGCGTCTCTCGCCACTGTCCCTTAAATGAAGGTGACTGCCTTGACTCTCTCCTGAATTATCATTTTTAGTTTTCTGTAAAAGAAAACTATTGTACAGGCTTTGTCTGTCCGTTCGCACTTTTTCTGTCCGCCCTCAGATCTTAAAAACCACTGAGGTTAGAGGGCTGCAAATTGGTATGTTGATCATCCAATATACAATCGTCAAACACACCAAATTGCAGTCCTCTAGACTCGGTATTTTTTATTTTATTCAAGCTTAAAGTTAGCCATAATCGTGCTTCTGGCAACGATATAGGATAGGCCACCACCGGGCAATGGTTAAAGTTTCATGGGCCGCGGCTCATACAGCATTATACCGAGACCACCGAAAGATGTATCTGTTTTCGGTGGCCTTAATTAGGCGCTGTAGTGGCTATACAGAAAACTCGATTGCGCCAAAGAAACTTCGGCGCATTTTTTACTTGTTAACTTTAGGGCTATACTACAATACAGTATAAATCTTCTTCTTTGTCTTCAGTTTTACCCATTTCTATATGGGGTCGCTGTTTCCTATCAGCCTTCTCCACCTTCCTCTGTCCAGTGCATCCTGACTTCTTAAACCTTTCTCCCCGCATGTCATTCGCTATTTTATTCTCCCACCTGAACTTTGGCCTTCCCCCTTCTTCTTCTTCCCCCCCCCTCCATGCTATATAACCCTTTTACACACATGACCATCTACTCTCCACATAACGTGACTAAAACGATGAAATAAATGAACTGAGGCAATTCATCCGTACTGTCTTTGATCAAAGCCAAGAGAAGAGGTCGGCTCCTTCGGGCCAGCCCTAGGGAGGCTGTTAATCAGCTCAGTGGTCTGGAGTTAAACTAAGATGTATTTTAACTTCAACTTCCCCCAAAATCCCCATGTAGGCGGGCTTTGCCTACCTCCTTATTGCGTCCGCGAGGCGAATTGCCAACGAGCAAGTACCCTCTAAGATACGTCATCGCCTACGTAGTTACCCCAGGTGGGAGGCGACTCCACCCTATCGGGTAGACCTTGTCTCTCTTGGCCTTGGTCTTGATTATCATACATTGCTGTGTATTTGTCATTTACTGATTATTCTCCTATTTCATAGTTTTCCTTTTTTTACCCGAGAGCATTATTATTATTATTATTATTATTATTATTAACAACCAGATGATAACGAACCCGCTGCTTCTCCTGTGCGACGAGCCTACCTCCGGCCTCGACTCCTTCATGGCAGCGAGCGTCGTGAATGCCATGAAGAGGATGACTTCCATGGGGAAGACAGTCATCGCCACCATCCACCAGCCCAGCTCCGAAGTCTTCGCCCTCTTCGACCGCCTGCTCATCCTGGCGGAGGGGCGGGTGGCCTTCCTAGGGACGGTGGACCTTGCTCACAGGTTCTTTTCGAGGTGAGTGTTGGTAGGTGGGTGGAAGTTAAATTAAACCAGTCTTATGCCAGCACGGAACTTGTTTACGGGTGGTCCATAAGGCTGGTAAGGTGTTAGCAAAGATTAGACCTAGTCTGTGAACCACTGGACTTGTTTTAACTGACTGAGTAAAGATTAGACTTAGTTTGTGAACCACTGGACTTGTTTTAACTGACTGAGTAAAGATTAGACTTAGTTTGTGAACCACTGGACTTGTTTTAACTGACTGAGTAAAGATTAGACCTAGTTTGTGAACCACTGGACTTGTTTTAACTGACTGAGTAAAAGATTGGAGCTTGGTTGTAGAACCACTGGACTTGTTTTAACTTACTGAGTAAAGATTAGACTTGGTTGTGAACCACTGGACTTGTTTTAACTGACTGAGTAAAAGATTAGACCAAGTTTGTGAACCACTGGACTTGTTTTAACTGACTGAGTAAAGATTAGACCTGGTTGTGAACCACTGGACTTGTTTTAACTGACTGAGTAAAGATTTAGACTTAGTTTGTAAAACCACTGGACTTGTTTTAACTGATTGAGTAAAGTTGTGGACCTAGTTTGTGAACCACTGGACTTGTTTTTAACTGAGTAAAGATTAGACTTAGTTTGTGAACCACTGGACTTGTTTTAACTGAGTAAAGATTAGACTTAGTTTGTGAACCACTGGACTTGTTTTAACTGAGTAAAGATTAGACTTAGTTTGTGAACCACTGGACTTGTTTTAACTGACTGAGACATGCTGTGGTGTAAGATCAAAATTATATAAATTATATCTAAATTATACATTATATATATATATATATATATATATATATATATATATATACATATATATATATATATATACATATATATATATATATATATATATATATATATATATATATATATATATATATATATATGTATATATATATTATATATATATAAATTCTGACTCACATCGTGATCAGACCAGGTCTTTGGATTGAAAGACAAGGGCGCTGCTAACTGGCCCATACAGTATAGGTAAGTTTGGTAGCGTCCTTGCCCTTCAAGTGAAGGACCTGGGTTCCAATCCCAGTGTGAGTAAAAATTATTTCCGTTACACACCTGACTGCGTGTTGATTACTCCTTATATATATATATATATATATATATATATATATATATATATATATATATATATATATATGTATATATATATATATATATATATATGTGTGTGTGTTTTCCATAATAAAAGGTGGTAACAGGAACAAATGTGATAATCACTGCCACATTCACACTTTCACAGCTGTATCGTGGAAGAACACCTGTGCAGAAATCTGTCACCAAATTATTCATTCTACTATATGCATGTACTTGTGTATATGCATAGATAATAACAATAATAACAATGCAACACTACAACTATCATTATCACTGCATTGGACTACTTTGAAAAATGTAGTTATTTTTTTACCCATAATCTATTCCCATAATACTTTTCTCCTAAAGTACTCCTTTACACAATTCGTAATCAGTTTTACTGTTTTTATCAATCTATTTTTTTCTATCCCATTTCGGACCTTTGCAGTTTCCCAGCGCCATTTTTTAACTAACCTTATTAGCAATATGATGTCTCTATTTCAGTTTTTCCATCTTCCTCCAAAAGACATTGCAAGCGTATTGCCACAGATTTCATAACTGATCAAGATCTAGTTTGCTTATCCAACAATAAAGTTAACAAAACTTTTAAATCTCGGTTGTGAATTTTAATTGTTGTGCTTAATTTTCGCGTGGCTTTCATTTGCTCTGCTTTCATCTTGTATAGTCTTCACTACGCAACCCCCTTTCGGCACGCCATCACATGTCGCGGGTTCGCGCCTCACCCAGGGCGACGAAAAATGCACAGGCTCTGTACCATGATCAGTTACTGCTGCAGTGGGGTCTGCGGTGGTAGGTTGAAACCAACATTCTTTGGAAGCTTGAATTTCAAGCCAATGGCTCCTGTGAGCTTGTTCCATGTGAATAGGTTTCATCCAAATTAAGCAATAATAATAATAATAATAATAATAATAATAATAATAATAATAATAATAATAATAATAATAATAATAATAATAATATAATAATAGCAATTGTCTCTTTTTACATTTTATTCGACATTTTCATTACCTTTATTTTCTAAACACTTACTTCAGTGTCGCATTCTTTTGAAAGATGAAAATTAACCGTTAGTGTCTGCATTAACACTCCTGCAACTATGAATATATACAAAGCCTGTACAGCACATTGCTTTAAAACAATAAATTAAATAAGGAGATAAATTAAGTGAGTAGCATACTACTTGCATGGTATCTTACCATGAACTGAAACATTGTAAGAATGAATAAAAAATGTTTACGAAAAACAGCAGTGTTTTTCATTCAAGATGTTCAAGGTTTTTTACAAATGAGACATTGTTCATGATATATTACCTTCAACCCTGCGGGTTAGTTATTATTATTATTATTATTATTGTTATTATTATTGTATTATTATTATTATTATTATTATTATTATTATTAATATTATTATTATTATTATTATTATTCGAAAGATGACCTTACCCATATGGAACAAGCCCACCAAAGGGACCACTGACTTGAAATTGAAGCTTCCAAAGAATACGGTGCTCATTAGGAAGTAAGAGAAGGTAAAGGGAAATACAGAAAGAAGCGATCTCACTTATTAAAAAGAAGAAATAAATTAATCAATTAATAAACAGACAAAAACGTACTAAAATTCAAGGAAAACAGCATTAGGGTACAAAGCATTGCATCTTCGTTTGAACTTCTGATCCTCCAATTGCGTGACATCATTATATGGCGCAGTAGGGAAGATTCTCGAGTTAGTATTCAATTATCAAATAGCTGACGTTCCGCAGGTTGGAGCGCCCTTGCCCCAAAAATCACAACCCAGGAGACCACTTCATCTACACGCTCGCCATCAAAGCCAGTAAAGAAGAAGAATGCCGGCAATTCGTCCACCATGTTTGCGACTCATACAGGTAAGAGAAGATTGCAAGGCTCTCTCTCTCTCTCTCTCTCTCTCTCTCTCTCTCTCTCTCTCTCTCTCTCTCTCTCTCTCTCTCTCTCTCTTTCTCTCTCCTATATGTAAGCCCCATTCTCCTTTTTCTTTTCTTCTATGTCTTGTTTCCATCCGTTAAAAGATTATTTGAGATTATATATATATATATATATATATATATATATATATGTGTGTGTGTGTGTGTGTGTGTGTGTGTGTGTGTGTGTGTGTGTGTGTGTGTGTGTGTGTGTGTATAATTTTGATAACACTGGAGTGGTTATTCCTTTGGTGAATTTGTTGCAGGACTATAATTACTCATTTCAGCATACGTGGTTCTCATAGAAATGAAGATCAAAATCGTTCATAACACATACAGACAAAAAACTAGTAAAAAGTGCGCCGAAGTTTCTTCGGCGCAACCGGGTTTGTATAACGTATATTGCTGTATGAAACTCTCAGCCACGGCCCATGAAACTACACTTGCCGCGGTGGCCTGTGTTGTTGCGTTGCCGGACGCACGATTATGGCTAACTTTGACCTTAAATAAAATAAAAGCTACTGAGGCTAGAGGGCTGCACTCTGGTATGTTTGATGATTGGAGGGTGGATGATCAATACACCAATTTGCAGCCCTCTAGCCCCAGTAGTTTTTAAGATTTGAAGGCGGATAGAAAAAGTTCGGACGGAGAGACAAATAGCCATCTCAATAGGTTTCTTTTACAGAAAACTAAACATAAGAAAACAATATTTTCAGCTTTGATAAACAGTCCTGACCGTTTCTGAAAATCAACACCTCTATGATCACAGACATTGTCTCTTTGTTTTCGAAACTGGCACTGATCGGTATGCAACTTACGTGTTTGAGAGAAAAGAATAAAGAATTTAGGCCAAAGACCAAACGCTGGGACCTATGAGGTCATTCAGCGCTGAAAGGGAAACTGACAGTAAGCAGGTTTGAAAGATGTAACAGGAGGAAAGCCTCGCAGTTGCACTTTGAAACAATTGTTAGAGAGGGTGGAAAGTCAGAAGGAGGTTAGAGAATATGAACGGAGGTACAGTAAAAGGAATGACAGAGGTTGCAGCTAGAGGCCGAAGGGACGCTGCAGAGACCCTTAAGTAATGCCTGCAGTGTACCACTTACGTGTTTGAACTGCAGCAGCTTGGGAAATGAGACCAATTTCGCGGGACAATGCGTGACGTCAAAGTTATTCAAGTTTCCAGTGCAGAAGGAGCGTGACCGGTTACCCTGAAAACAAAAGAACCAGTCAGAGATTAGAATTATTTTGAAGAACATCGTATTGTGCTCATAACCCATAATCCGTTACAGTAGGTATCCATAATGCAACACGAAACAAATCCACTACAACAAAGTTCATTTCTTCAGTGTAAATATTCAAGTCGTTACCAATATTCATCGGTAAATATCTCGGTACTGGCAAATTTCTGATAGTTTTGAATGTGATTTTCGTGTTAAGCATATCAAGAAGTTATAGTGTCAAAGTAAAAAGATCTCTAGTATCCCGACCTGACCATTTCCTAAATAATACAAAATGGATTAAGCAAATTAAGTAAACCACAGACTTGCGCAGAACAGACAGAAATGGTATTTTCATTCTTCATTTATTCAAAATTATATCGTTCAGCACGTCATATTTCAGAGTCCAAAAAACTGAAAGAGTTTATTTCTATGCAAAGATTGGAGCCTCGATGACCGCTGCTATGAAAATCCCTCAAACTTTGTTCGTTTCTAACAGAGACAACGAAGGACTGGTCAACGATCAACTGGTCGAGTCAGCCATGAAACCGCCAGCGAAAGACGACGCCTTGGCCAGCATAAAGCTCCCGAGGAGCCCCTACAGAGCATCGTGGCTAAACCAGTTCATAGCAATGACGCGCAGAAACTGGCTGGAGCAGTTGCGAGATCCAGTTGTGTCCGTTGTGAGAATAGCACAGAATATGGTAGGTCTGGTAATTATGAGAACAGTGAATAACACGGTAGGTTCAGCAGTTGTTAAAAGAACTCTAGAGCATGGTAGGTCTAGAATCGTGCAGAACATGGTAGGTTTGAGAGCCTGAAACAGAATATCATAGGTCTAATGAATTTGAGAAAGGAGAGGGTAAGTCAAATAGTGGAAATACGAGTACTTAAAATGCAATATCTAATGGTTTCAAAATACAAAATTGGACATGGGAAGTGCAGCAATTATAAGAATAGCACATGGAATGGTAAGTGTAACTACTTGTGGGGAAAACTATGTAAGGCTAGCAATTTTGAGGCATTGCATAATAATGGCAGGGCTGTTGGATGTGTGAACAGCAAAATAAGTTTGGCAAATACTTAAGAACAATCTATACTCAAAGAATAGCAGCAGTGGGGTTCTCTGGACTAAAATCTGTTACGAAAATAACTAGATTTCCTATCCTGTAACAACAAAGATAGGAATACGGCAATCATATAACTGAAGATTTTTTTGTAGGCATATGGCAAATGCATCAAATAGGATCTGTTTAGGTGACCCATTTTCGATTAGTTTTATGACAGAAAATGTTTAAAACACGATGGATACAAAGTAAGTTGTATAAACTTATAAGAATTTTACAAAAGATGAATGTTAAATATATAGTTTGTGTAAATATAATATGAATTTTAGAAAAGATGAATGTTAAGTAGTTTGTGTAAACTTAATATGAATTTTACAATGGATATAGATATAAATGCCGACTTGTAAAAAAATAATGATATGGACACTTATAATTGTATCAATACAATATGCACTTGAAAATAAATATGAAAAATAAGTTAACTAGGTGAGAAAAGTCAAACATTCACGCCACATACAATTACAAACGTGCATGGACAGTTCTTTTACGAGTACTATATTGGATACTGCTCTTTTGAGTTCTGTGAACAGCGGGTCTTTTGTCATTTTATTCCTCTTACTTCTTATCCTCTCATTTGGTTGTATGAGTCCTTAGGTCTACACCAAGTCTCTTATACCGTCAAACACAGTGCTTTCAGCTCACCTCAGGAGAAGGACCACCATACCAATTAAAAGAAATCATGGACTATATTGATATGTTTTTGGGAAAAATATAGACTTAATATATTATAATGGGAAATATATTTCTTACAAACTCAACTGTGAGTTTAAGTAAGCAGTACAAAGCTAATTTAATCTAAAGCAACTACCGCATGATAGATTTTCATATTTAAATAATTCAAAGGTCCTCCCACCTTCAGTCTGGAACTCTTTCACCTATGGTTCTATAACCCATTCTTTATCTAATGAGTTAAGAGCGATGACATAGAATTGTTTATAACCTTATCAGCTTCAAATGTCTCATGTTTTTCTGATCGTCTGTGAGTCTACACTGTTCACATTTTTCAAGAATACACGTAACCTCAAATTTTACTCTTATTATTATTATTATTATTATTATTATTATTATTATTATTATTATTATTATTATTATTATTATTATTATTATTCAGAAGATGAACCCTATTCATATGAAACAAGCCCACAGAGGCCACTGGCTTGAAATTCAAGCTTCCAAAGAATATGGTGTTCATTCGAAAGAAGTAACAGAAGGTAATGGGAAATACAGAAAGAGGAGATCTGGTATTACAAAAACAGGTAAATTAATAAATAAAAATGTAAGCATAATATAAGACATACCAGCTGCCTACCTTAATCTATTTGCTATTTACAGATGTTCGGCATCATATTCGGCTTGATTTACCTAGGCGCAGGAAACTGGGAGGAAAACCTTACGGGCACGGAAATACTGCAGAACATACAGAACATCGAGGGCGTTCTCTTCGTCTTCATCACGAACCTGACGTTTTCCGTTTTGTTCCCCGTTGTTGTGGTAAGTTTCAGCTGGTTCTGGGGTCGTTGTCCCCTTCGCTTTCCACTAGAAAGTAATTCCCAAAGATTGTTTCCTCCTGATACAATCTACAGTATATTTCAGGTTGTTCTTGTCTGAGCTAGGTTTCGCATCACCAATATTGTAGCAATATTTCCATTGTAATCATTGCATTTCTGAACACTGTAATAAATTCTGACCCGGTGAGGCACCAGTAGAGTACATGTATTTAAATTCTGACTCGGTGAGGCACCAGTAGAGTACACTATTTAAATTCTGACTCGGTGAGGCACCAATAGAGTACATGTATTTAAATTCTGACTCGGTGAGGCACCAATAGAGTACAAGTATTTAAATTCTGACTCGGTGAGGCACCAATAGAGTACAAGTATTTAAATTCAGACCCGGTGAGGCACCAATAGCGTACAAGTATGTATCACCGTTAATAACAACATTCTTTTACTGTCTATCTAAACGACAGACATTTTCAGGCGTGATGCCACTGTTCTTGCGAGAGCACTGGAATGGCCTCTACCGGACAGACGTTTACTTCCTGACGAGAAATCTGGTCGAGTTGCCTGTCCTCATCATCGGCCCATGTTGCTTCACAGCTATTGCCTATTACATGGTTGGCTTGAGGTAATTTTCCGAATTTTTTTAGTGGCTGGACTAAGGTCACTTTCCAGTTTTTTCCTATACCTGATTGGTAGAAGATAGAATACAGAACTTGGCCTAACGCTGGGACCCATGAAGTCATTCAGCGCTGAAACGGAAATTGACAGTAAAAAGGTTTTTAAGGTGTAACAATAGGAAAAACTCGCAGTTGCACTGTGAATAAATTGTTAAGAGTGGGTGGAAAGTAAGATGGAAGGAAGAGAATATGAATGGACGGACAGTAAAGGGAATGAAAGAAGTTGCAGCTAAGGGCCGAAGGCACGCTGCAAAGAACCTTAAGTAATGCCTACAGTGCACCACATGAGATGCACTGACGGCATTACACCCTTACGGAGTGTAATCCATTTCCTGCTTAAAGTTCCACAAATGAAACAGCAACTGGCTGGGTGCAGCCATTTCAGAGTGAAGTTAGCTTTCACTAAGGCAATCAATTTTCTTTCTTTTTTTTGGCATAGTTGGGTTGAGAACATTCTGATCTATTACCTCAACTAAAACATTCTTTTCTTTAAATTATGCTTGAACTAAGATCATTCATTGCATTATTACACGCTGTACAGAGGTAAAACTTCCAATATTTTACAGCTGGGCTAAGACCATTTTTCTAATATTTCATTGCTGAAATGGTTTATTTCATTTCATTTGTTCAAGGTTAGACTTTCAATAGCTAATTTCTGTCTAAATCAGCCAATTTCACCTAAATCTTCCCTCCGTAGCAAAAAACACTGTAACTATATTTTGTATGTATATATATATACATATATATATATATATATATATATATATATATATATATATATATATATATATATATATATAATGCATATATATATATATATATAAAATTGTACGCGTTTGCACACATACTTTCCTAACCACTTTCATTCTTTTTATTTTTGCAGAGTAGAAGCCCAGTACTTTTTCATTACAATGGCCATTCTGGCATTGAACGCCAGCGTCTCTGTGTCTTACGGTGAGTACCAGCAGCTTGTAAAGCGCTCTCATGCTTAAGGTCGTGTTTTCTGACATCCTTTTGCACCAGGTGGCCAAAATGTGTTCTATGTTGGTGCAAAAAGTAGACTTAGACGTGCCAGTCACAGTAATATAAAATCGCAAATATGGGGAGCTTCAATTTTTGCGCCAACATAAAAAAAAAACAACATTGGCTACTTGGTGAAAGGATTGGCAGCAAGATGGCTGAAAGATATCATGTGTGATCGTCTTTATGTTAACTATGTTGTGGCTTTGTACTTTAGTGTCTGATGAATTATTGTTGAATTAATGATAATAAAAGTAGTAGCAGTAGTAGTATCAGTGGCAGTAGTAGTAGTAAAAGGAGCAGACCTCATAGTCATTATACACAAAACTAGGGATGCCTCTGCTTTGGTTGGACAGATCAGAGCCATTCGAGCATCTGAGAGAAAGAGAGAGTAATTGGCTCAGTTCAACTTTTAATTTCCTTCAAAAAGAGAGGGCGGGAGAGAACGAGGTGGGGCGCAGAAATTTAAAGTGAACAAGAAGAAATGAATACTGTTAGACCACTTACTTTCTTCCTTATCGACTGGTGACCATCACTGCTATTACCAGCAAGTATTCATGGCCAAAAAAAAAATCCGTAGGAAGTCAAGACATTTATGATTAACGTGAGAATCTAACCGCAGTAGTACGTAAAAGCTTAAATGACTCTCCTTGAATAACAACAACTTCCTTTTGCAGGCTAAATGACACCCTTTAAATAACACGCAATTCCTTAAATCCTTCAAATAACTGCAACATCCTTTGGCCTGACACATGAAACTCCTTGAATAACAACAACATCCTTTTGCAGACTACACGACACCTTCATGGTAACACGCCTTTCCTGAGACCTGACACAAGCACCCCTTAAATAACAACAACCTCCTTATGTTTGCTATAAGACACCTTTTCAGTCACAACAACAATCTCCTTCCTGACACATGGCTCTCCTTTAATAACCACATTTCCCTTTTACAATTTCCCTTTTGCAGGATACATGATATCATGCTTGGCTAAGAACTACCAAACTGCCTTGGTTTTGGCGACGCCGCTGACCTTCCCAATCATGATATTCGGCGGCTTCTATGTGAGAGACGGGTAGGTCAAAGCCTGGACCTGGGTCCTAGTAAAAGCTAAGCGTTTTAAAACCCCAGGATCCTGCTAAAAAGCTAACCAGTTTAAATCATCTGGGTCCTGGTAAAAAGTTAACCATTTTAAAACCCCTGGGTCGTGCTAAAAGCAAACCATTTTAAATCACCTGGATCCTGCTGAAAATTAACCATTTTGAAACCCCTGGGTCCTGCTAGAAGCTAACCATTTTAAGTCACCTGGGTCCTGCTAAAATTTAACCATTTTGAAACCCCTGGGTCCTGCTAGAAGCTAACCATTTTAAATTACCTGGGTCCTGCTAAAAATTAACCATTTTGAAACCCCTGGGTCCTGCTAGAAGCTAACCATTTTAAATCACCTGGGTCCTGCTAAAATTTAACCATTTTGAAACTCGTGGGTCCTGCTATAAGCTAACCATTTTAAACCACCTGGGTCTTGCTAAAAATTAACCATTTTAAATCACCTGGGTCTTGCTAAAAATTAACCATTTTAAACCCATGTTAAATCACCCGGGTCCTGCTAAAAGTTAACCATTTTAAAACTTCTGAGTCCTGCTAAAAGTTAAGAGTTTTAAAGCACCTGGGCCCTGGAAAAGCTAACCATCTTAAAACATCTGGGTCCTGGTAAAAGCTAACCGTTTTAGAACGCCAAGTTCTTATACCTCACTTTCATGAGTGAAATTATACTCCTTGATGACATGTGTAAACAAATGATTCAATGTCTTATTATCTGGTATAATAATTCTTTCTATTGCGTCAACAGGACAAGTCCTGTCTGGCTAGACTGGATAAAATATCTGTCTTGGATAAACTACAGCAACGAAATCCTAACGATTAACCAATGGGATGGCTTTTATTACGACACTTCCAATAAGACCATCCCAGTGGGAGAGGAAGTCATCAAACAGTTTGGTTTTGACACAGTAAGTATATGTGATTATTATTATTATTATTATTATTATTATTATTATTATTATTATTATTCAAAACTAACACAAATCTCTACCTAATAAGCTAAAGGCAATGGATTCGCATTGCAGACTCTCACATATGTTTACTAGAAGATGATATATTTCAGACTCCATACTTCTCTTGCTAAAATAATGCCTTCATAATAGAACGCAATACACAGTCCATGCCTTTAACAGGAATCAGTAGTTAACGGATCTCTGTTGTCATTCCGGGAAGACTGCACGAATTTTTAGTACTATTTGTTTCTTGAAATACTGGAACTATATTTCTGTGATGCCAGTCAATGCAGATTCTTTCCTCCCCCAACGTAAACAAAATTTCAAGGCCAAAGCAACACCATCGTATCTCTATTTTTCTTCTTCTTTCCAGGACGATTTCTACACTGATATCGGCGCTCTGGTGGCCCTGTTAGTAGGCTACAGATTCCTTGCCTTCCTCTTCTTGCTCTTCAAAACCAGACGTTAAAGCTCCCCCTCTCAACTGCCTTCGTTCATCGACTGAGCTGGGGATCTGGTCTAAGGCTTCAAGTCTGGTGACGGATAAGCTCACGTTCACTTCATGGTGCTAGTCGTCGATGTAAACATGACCTACCATAGGGGTTTCGTTACTTTGGAAATTGAAGAATCCGAGTCTATAATTTGTTTCATATTTGAGGCAATGACAGCAAATTCAGATATCTTAATTCTTATATTTATGCCCATTTTATTATTTATTTAATGTTTGCGTTGAGGAAACCACGGCAGGAGGTGCTATCTGAACTGAAGTGGTTCGACAAATATTTTGACCCCGTTGTCTTTACTGATCTTCCTATAACCTGGTCCAAGTCGCCCTGCCAATGTGAAGTATGTGAACCGATAACTAAAATGACTGACAGTATAAAGTGCAACATTGTTCCTTGGTTATTAATATACAGATTATTCGTAACGACCTATCTATAAACAAAATCTTCACTGCTTCAATCTCACAGCTCAGAACATTTATAATAGTCGTCTTCACTAGCAACCTATATGCCTATTTAAATTTCATTACAGACTGCTATGAAAATAAGTAGATAATTAACGGGTTCTCTGCCTAGTCATACGCAAAGTTTGATGTACGTTATTTATCACTTAATAATTTCTCCCGCCATAATCGACACGGTTATGCAAAACAGCTTATTTGTATAAATATACATGTCAACATTAAAATTTTTAAAAAATTATCATTATTTATTTTTTTCTCCTCTAACCTTCTGTGTGTACCAGACTGTTGTTGACAAAATTCATTAACAGTAAGTGCTCGACAAAATTCGTAGGTTAAATGCATTTTTCAAAAGCTTCGCGACAACATGTCATTACCAAATGACATGAAAAAAGTCGATGACAAAAATTCACCGGTTGAAGTCGTTGAAAAACGTCAGTCAAAATGTAAACGAAATCTCATTGGCAAATTACACTTGGTACAAAGTCGTCGACATAAAATCATTGCCAGAAAAATAAATAAAAATGGCGTGTAAAACATATCGACACGATCCCGTACGCACACACACACACACGTGAAATTTTACATCTGTAGAGTTCTAAACATTTACTTGTTATGTGGTTGTAATATATATGTGATCACAGACAATGAAACTGAAATTATGAAATCTGGCTCACTGCTGCAGACAAAACTATAAATTATACATCTTGAGATCAGGGTTAAATTCAGACCATGAACTTATTTCTTCGCCTTCGTCTATTCTTCACTTCGACAAGGATCTCCCTCTGTCAGTTTTTATTATTCTTCTTCTTTAAAGGATCTTACACGAATGTACAACCTTCCTTGTCTACGCTACGTACCCTGGAAATAAGTCTTTTCAACGTTTACCTTATGAAGTATTACATTTTCTATGTCAGCTAACTGTAAGTTCGTTTTCTATCATCTGCAGTTAACGATAACTTTCGTATTTGCGATTTACTTATTTCATAAATGTGCATACAACGCTGTTTAGGATAGCAAAATGAACTTCTTGAAGATTTGTTTTTCTTGCAATGACCGAGGAAAATATTCAAATTTTAAATCTGCGCCCACACGAGACTGGCAATCGGTAAGTTTTAGTTTAATAATAGCTTTCAATTACTATCCATTCCATTTCAAACGGTTTCAGTTGTACATATGCGCGGTTGAACATATTTCGAGGTTCGTTCCGAAGTCAGAGAACATTACGTTATGCAACGTTCTTTTCACAAGTTGGCTCAGTACTCTCTATTAAATACAGTAACTGACTCAGCCCCTTTCGCCTAAATTTCATAAATAGATTCTCCGGAAACTTCCATTCTTTCCATTTGTGTTATAAAAGTCCATTTTTGCATTTTATAATAGAAAATACTTCTACGTTGTACTTCAGGGAGTGGAGCGTTTAACTCTCAAATAGTGTGCTTTTTTTACCACAGTAACCACCTACCAAACTGAACGACCAACAATAATTGAACGTATATAGGCAGCTACAGATACAGTATATAACTGCGATGAATTCTGTGTGGAGGGAACTCTGATTCAGTTCTTCATAGAGCTAATGACTGTTACTTGTTTATCTCATAAAGTAAAAAAAAAATCACTTCAGTATTAGCGGTATTATTGAGGACTTCACGATATATAAAATGGATATCATAAACCTGGGCAAGATAAAAAGTGGCTTATGATTATGAATTAACATTTTGTCTCAAGTCCAGATTGTAAGGATTTCATCACCCATGTCCTTTTTGGTTACAAAATGAGGCATCAAATACAGAAATGAAGGATTTCTGGGAATCAAATAGCACGAATTTTGCCAAGTTCAATTGTATACATTGATTCTTTGTTTTGAAATAAGTGGTTAGCTACAGATATACATATTTCCCGACCATACATAAAAAATCATGCAGATTGACAAAAATGTGAGCAAAGCATTCCATTTGCAATTTCTATAGTTATTAATAGGTTAACTAGTCCCAAATGATTTGTTCTTACTGAAAATATTCACATTCTTTTTGAACCAACAAACTGCTCTAATGCTTAATAAATCAACTTTGTGCACAATAAATTTAATTTTATTTTGTTGAATTTTCAGTTGCATTTTCTTGCTCCTACCAATTCTATAAAATGAACAGTGAAGTACTAAAAATCACACTGAGGAAATAAATATCATATACTTCACTTCTTGAGTATTTTGTATATTTATCTTGTAACAGGTAGAGGATTTTGTATCTTCAATAATACTAACATTATAAAGACGTGTATGAAATGTAAGCTTTCCTATATTAGACATATACGATATTAGTATCGAAAATAGATGTACATGTTGCATAATCCCACCACACAGGAAACAGTTTAATGCAGAAAAAGTTATTTAACCAGACCCCCTAGTCCAGTTTATATGAAGTGCCCTTAGTGAGCATAGAGGGTTTCATTATGTGAGGAACGAAAACTGGAAATGAGAAAAGAACACAGTGCACCAGAGTGGAAAGAAATTGTTTCACACAAACCTACGAAAGAGAAAACTTAAACAATAATGATGAGGGTGCTGATGAAAAATAAGTTGGACAGTCAAGTCTTGGTGAGCAAGAAGCAATGATGAAAGAAAGACAGATAATTTTGCTACCTTCTTCCCAACCTCATAAATCAAGATAGGATCTATGTAAGAACGGAAAATGTTGAATACAGGCGGTTCCCAGTTTACCACAGGGGTTCTGTTTTTCTGCCGCTTCGTAAACCGAAAAAGCGTCGAAAATCGTTAAAAATCCTACGAAAACCTTACTTTTAATGCTTTGGGTGTATTGAAAACGATGTAAACTGCATTTTTATTGAGTTTTTCATCAGAAAACCTGCAAATTTTTATTATTCTGCCGTTTTGGAGCCATATTTCTTCCGTCGGATCGGCGTACAACGCGTCGTAACCCTGGAACATGCGTTGTAAACCAGGAAATAATTTCTGATGAATATATTTGAAAAGCGTCGTAACATCGGAACGTCGTAAGCCGGACCCGTCGTAAACCGGGGACTGCCTGATTGAGTATATACATTACAAGAAGATTCATGGGAATTAAAATATGCATTATTTACTTATTCTGACTTTATTATATCACAGATCTTCCTCAGAGCAAACACATGCTGCTTATTTTGACCAGGTGAGGTAGAAACAGCAGGGGTGTAATGCATCCACCGGACTAATTAACCAAATACAGTAACTCCCATCCAATGAATTTTCCTGTACTACAACCTCTTCATTTCCTACCATCAATGAGTTCTTTTTTTCTAAATTATTTCCTTTATTAAACAATAAATATTGCACTGCTATATTGCAGTTACACACCTTGGCTATACTGTACCTTGAAATCCTATACAATGCAGAGAAAAGTTACTCTACTTATGGTGAATATCTATATTTCATTTTGGTGAAAGCTGAGATTATCATGTTACAGCATTAACACATTTTACTTTCAAGTCGATTATTTCAATAAATAAATAATGTAAAAAGGTAATAATGTCCTTAAAAGCCAGAGGATTACGCTATTTTGACTACACATGAATTGCATTTTCTCTTCCAGGGAAAACTAGCCAAGTTAGTTGAAAACTACCCCATAAAAAGTCACAGCCAGCAACATTTAACCCATCATAAGCTAATTCATCATATTTCACAATCTTGTACTATTCACTCACAAACATACAAATAAAAGAATAAAGAATGTAATCTCATATCTTACAAAGAACATAAAAATAAAAAAAAATTTTAAAACAAACGTAACATAGATCCACAGATTCTAACATACAAAAATATTCATGTTGACTGTATTATTCTCATGGCACTGATTACCCTGAACAGAAATCTTTTTAGATTAATATTTTTTTCAAGATGATAACACAACTCCTCCATGAAGATACTATGCTAACAGTTCATGAAAGAAATGAACCTATTAAAACGATTCTACTCTAATTTTTGACTGGACTGGATTGGATTATAAAATTATGCTTAAAAGCCAAGCACATGGACTTATTATTCATGCAAAGAATAATGAACCAACCATGAACACATCAAAAGCCTTCATTTACATAGTTTGTCTAGAGACAATTATCAGGAAATATTATGTCCCTTATGTAAACTGACCTCATTTTCTACACATGCCAAGTTTACTGAAATGATCACAATAACTCAATTTACTAAATCTTCTTTTTTAGTGGCACCAAATACCATGCCTTTCCTGCAGTGCTATATGACGCCTCTTCAGGCACTAGCAAGGCTTATTTTCAAAGTAAATCATATTTGTTCTAGCTTCTGGTCCAGCTCATTCTAGAAGTGTCTGAAGTTCTTCTCTCTTGCGTACTGAAGTTAGATGACAGTGGATAATACTGTAGGAATAAGAATACGTTTCCTGAGCAACGTCAGTACATTTCCACAAAATTATCATTAACCATTCCTTACACTACCCTTATGATCACAGAAACATTCCAGTTGATTCAATGATGATGATATGCAAAACTTTAGCAAAGACTTCAATCCATTCACTAACATAATGATTTCTTAGTCCTCTAAATGGTCTTTTAACAAACTTTCACTAGCTTACTTTAAATTGGTATCATCACATCCCCAACACAATGTACAAAAATTGCTCAAAGACCCTACTAAAGTGCAAAACATTTCTGATTCTCCAAAGTCATGTGGCTAAACATTCTAATTGTTTCTGTGATGCAGAGTTTGTCCAAAATAGTCCTGACAAACCACAAACTTGAGCAGGATACTTGATTTTAAAATTCACAGTACCTTTATTAATGATATTTTTCAATTATCCATTTTTGAATAGTTTTGGTTTATTTTTTCAGACTTCTTACAAATAAGTTGCTAAGTAAACAGCACAATCCTGACAAGATAATAGACTGTACGCCTTCTACATAAAAGTACCTGAGAGGCTGACTTATGAAAGATTTCTTAGAATCTGTGACACAAAATACAATCTTGATTCCGTAGCAAAATGTAACGTAACATAGCTTGCAAACCTGTTTGCTAAATTATCACCACAATAAATAAAATAACACTCGCATGACATATCCTACCTTAGTATGGTTGTTGACATCCCCATCGATACTGCCGCCAATACAAATGTAAGACCAGAGCGATGTATTTTAAGGAACTGGGGATACGCGGAATCGAACAATGCAGACCCAAGGAGTAATGACAGTTGAGCCATAGATGACATCACAGTCAAAACTCGACCTGCAATAATACAGGATATTTCTTTAAGGATTGGCTTTGGTTCATTAAGCCCTACTCGAAATTATCACTTGCACTGGAGACAGCAATACTGTACAGTGATTGTCACATTGACAAATAAACTCAGTTCTCTATACCTGCTTTGTTTGCATTCTTTTTTTTTTTTTGCCTTTCATAAAATACCAATTTTATTTTCAATTAAAAAGTACAGTAATAATTACGATAAATAGCTAAAACCTGACAATAACATTTATAACAAGATTCTGAATACAGGTAGTCCCTGGGTTATGACAGGGGTTCTGTTCCTACGCTGCAACCTAAGCCGAAAAACAGCGCAACCCGAGATATCATCAAAAATCATAAAAACTTTACTTTTAATCCTTTGGATGTCTTGAAAATGACATAACCTGCATTTTGATTGAGCTTTTCATCATAAACCGCTAAAGTTTGACCATTCTCCTGTTTTGGAGCTTTATTAAAGTTCAGTCTTCCATCAGACTGACGATGTAAACCGGGAATGTGCGCTGTAATCGGGAAATAATTTTTTATTAATATATTTGAAGACCATTGTAACCTCGGAACGACGTAAGTCGAGTATGACGTAACCTGGGGACTGCTGTAGCTGTTTCCAAAATACAATTCAAAGAAACAAAGTAGCTCCTAACTAGTCAATGAAAATACTGTATTGTGTTCAAGACTGCTATCCCAAGTCAGTATTCTACAAGTCCATAAGAGATTTGTTGTACAATGTTCTCAACAAATAATCTTCTATATGCCATCTTCTGTGGCTCTGGTAAACTTTGGACACTTTTTGACACACATTCTGTTGAATACTACAAGCATTTCTACAAGAATGTAGGTCTATTATCCTTTTTGAATTTCTAAATATTCTAATGAGGCCTTCTACAACAAAAATGATTATAGTTTCTACACTTGAGTTTTAAACTAAATTTCAAGTCAATCCTAATTAAGGGATGTACTCCTTGAATGTTTTCATAACTCACTTGCACTTCTTTGTTGCAGACATATCTGCATTATTTGCGACAATTATCTTAAATGACTCCCTATCACACCACCAATATGTTGGTAAACTTTCCATAAAACATATCTATCATCTTTATTATTCCAAAGTGTAATGTTCCTAACCCTTGAATATTCTTATCAACTAGAGTACTAATCGATCACTTCAATAGTCTGAGCTGAAGAAATAAAATAACACACAACAGGATGCAGCCTATACATTAATTATATACCAAAAATTTTATTTAGCTTAGTCTTGGGCTGTATCAAGAATAACTACATTAAAAACGGAGACTTAATTTAAAAGAATTTAGAACTCTAGCAAAGTCTAAGTTACTATGAATTATCACAAGTAGCCCTTTAATGCACTATGACAGTAATGGCTTGCAATTTCAGTGTTACTTTTTACAATCAAATGAGGGTAAATTGAAAGTAGGGAGATAATGACAGTTCATATGGATAGTTAATGAATGGAGGTAGCTGACTATAATTTTAGTAAAAGTATTTGGGAATGCAGTACAGTACTATGAATGTCTAAATGATGATTACAAAAGAGAGGCAAATCCCAAAATAAGTGAAACAAGACAGGACAGGATTGTCAAATATTTTGGTATGAGGAAAACTGTTTAGGGAAGCAGAATAAGAGAGAGAGAGAGAGAGAGAGAGAGAGAGAGAGAGAGAGAGAGAGAGAGAGAGAGAGAGAGAGAGAGTAAATATTCAAAACCCTTCAGTAATCAAAATTTCACTGGGTTTCCTGTCATCTTGCTTTCTTTACTGATAGTTGTATGAAATAGAGCAACTTTTAGATGCTTTCATTTAACTGTTTTCTTCTACCCTTCCCATAAAGGCAAAACGGAATACTTTGCTCACATACATGTCAAACTAGTGTTTCATGTCTATTTTTATTGCTTGCTTGTTTAATATTGTACAGTACTTAAATATGCAATCTTCAACTTACCTTGCTCATCCTCGCTCACCAAACTTGATATGATGGATCTCAGGACGACAAACAAATACTGTCCAAGTATATCGACAACAGGAACTAGAATGAATAATCAATGAAATTAATCAATGTCCCATTTCTGTTTTAGTCATAATATGCATTTTTATATCTTTCAAGCATCCATAAAATTATAAACAAACTATTTTTAAGTATTTCAGTTAATGAGTGACCACTCTAATATTCTAAAATATTTCATCAGTAAACAAAAATTACATGAAACAAATACCTACCAAAATAAACTAATTGAGGAGACGTGTTAAAAGCAAGCAGTAAAAATGCAGCATTTCTAGACACTCCACCAAGAATCCCCAGAGTTGTGTCACCAACTCCAAGGAATTTCTGAAGGAATGGTAATAGGAAAAGAAGTGATACGCCATTCACCATATTCTTGATACTCAGGTACTGTGAATACTGTGGCAATGTAAATCCTAACTTCTCTTGCATATAAGGTACAGCAGATCAAACTCAGCTGAAACAGAAAACATTAAGACTCATGAAAATACTGTACTGTACTATAATAAGAACTAACGCAAACCAGAAACTGCATTGTCTGACTTTAATAATATGCAGTGTACAAAGTATATCCAATAAAAACAATTACAGGTATTATAAAAGCTGAGCAACAGCATCTAGACATAAATAAAATGAGTTTTTTATTATTTTCACAAGCTTCCTATACAATATTACAGTTGCTGGGTTTTTACTTAAAGCATTACATATAGAACCACAGCAGAACTATGAAATACATGTGTGGAACTCAGACAACTTCCTTTTAATATACAATTAAGATGACCAACAACCAAGAGATTAAATATATGATGACTAATGATCAAGAGATTGAAAATAAATGTTACAAAATTTCATAACTAAAAAATCATATCAAATACTGTACTGTATTCTCATTGTGAAAACTTGTGTTAAAAATCAAATATTGTACTGTATTCTCATTATGAAAACTGGTCTGTTAAAAATCAATATTACATGATCACACTAATAATAACAAATTTTTATGTACTATAATTAAACAGAAATTTCATGCTAACTTCTGCTGTCTCAGAAATGCTTAAATAGATCATATTTACCATTACAAAACATCAGTATAATTCATGACTTTTTTTCTAAGGGTGTAACTAACACTGTACATATTGTAAAATTAAATCTTTACAAGACTATGGATATAAATTGACATTATCAATAATTTAATAAGTATGCATCAGAATATGCAATATTCAACATTCCATGAAAATTAAACAAAACACACCTGCAAACACAATTGCAATAAAAAAATCTGCAATGAACAACATTACAATGGCTCCACGAATCCCTGGTTCCCGCTTACGAAAAGTGACAGCCAACGCATTACTGAAGTTCTGCAAAACACTGCAATGTTTTGTGCAATTAGGTTGTCTTATGGAAACAGCCTGGTACTCCATACAAACATCAGCTATGTTATTGTTAATTATCAGGGACGGAGGCTTGACTTCTCTCCTAACATTATAATCAGGAAGAAGTACAACAATGTACATAAGTGCTAGAATTATGATGCACTCACAACCTGTGAAAAAAAAAAGAAACAACTCAGCATAAAAATAACAGCACTAATTCAATGTAAATCTTTAATCATCTGACAATTTTGTTTGTCTCTTTACACTTCATTATACAGTACTTTAAAGCTTTGACTGGAATTTTCAAATATGTCTGACAGCCAAAATTCAAATTACAAGTTCATATCCATGAAAAGTTTCATAGCATTAAGATGGGTATATACTACCGCCTAACCAAAAATTTTATAAATAAATTATCTGCAAAAGGTTTCACTTACTCATAAAGAGGTAAGCATGTTTTTGAGTGCCATAAAACATCAGGATCTGCAAACAGAGGGGTCCAATAGAACTTCCAAAAAACAACATTGCTTCAACTACAGCTAATCGGTTTGTCTTCTCATCTGCATCAGCCAAGTTAACAACATAGCTTGAAACTGAAGACTGAGGAGAAAAAATACTACGTGAGTAGACATCATAACTGAATTAAAAGGAAGAATTGTTTCCCGAAACATCTACCTTCACTGATAAGGCTCCTGTTGTTGACAATGTCAACATCATGACTTGGGATCTAACTTCTATTTGAGCAGTTCTTAGAAGTCTTCCACCATATGAATCCAAATTCCAAATATGGAAGAAAACCATTTATCTTGACTTAGTGGTACCCAGTCATTTCTTAGCTTGTTTGTAAATGGCTCAGAAAAACTTTTGTTTTTTTCTCTTGCTGAGTGTAATGGGTGACACAGGAATGCTCTTGTCAAAGTTTCATGTTTGCTCAGTAACATTTGCCACTGCCACAGTAAAGGTTACTTTTAGCTCTATGCTCTGTATAAGCTAATTACACATTACAAAATTCAAAAGTTTGAAGTGCAGTTTATTGTTAGGGGATATCTTTTTGGCATTATTTGGTATGTAAAAAAGGCATGTCCTGTAGTAGTCTATGTCATACTTTAAACAACTACCCTCATTTACAGTTAGGTATTTAGTGTACGGGTAAGCAGTACAACAGTTTAATAAATTAAAAATGCCCATTTCTGGCAATGTTCCTCACAAATACTGTGCTTTTCCTCTAGGCATGCAAAATTTCCACAGGACACTTTTTCCTACAAAAACCTTACATATGTTTGCTTTTTATTTCATTTCACACTATTTCTTTGTGTTTTATTTATACTCATTTACCTATAAATGTTGTTACTCTTTACTCTTTACTTTCATAGATTGCCATTGTGATACTCGATTAGTTTCTGTTTCTGATTCCTGTATATTCTATTCTATATTTTGTGTAATCTAACACAAAATGCATATATACTACAAAATAAAAAAAGGAAATTAAACCAGTTACAAAGGAGTACAAAAGATCCCAATGGTACAGTACTATAAACAGCTTATTGAACTAACCTTAAAGACTACATATCCTCCCGCCAACCCTCGAAGTGCTGCTCCTACATAAAGGACATCTAAGGAAACCATAGGACTTGCCGCCACCAGAAGACAAACTAAATTTAGTCCCAGACTACCAAGGAAGGGTATTAACATGACTACTTTGCGGGAATATCTGGAACATGAACTTGTGTAAGATTTGGTAGAGTAGTGGTTACACATGCATTATCAGATATCTGAGGAGGCATATAAATATCATTAAAACTTAATTTCACAAACATTACAAAAGCAAGGAAATCACAGTAACTACAGTACAGTATAGGGAAAGAATAAAAGAATTTTTTCACTGTAATAAAGTCTGGTTTAGAGCAGTGACTTGATTCTCTAGTCAAACAGAGCACTATAATTCAAATGCATGAGCAGAAAAGATGTCACAAAGTTTCCCAATTTTTCCAAACACTACAAAAGAAGCTGTTACAATGGGAAATAGTCACCCACTAAAAATCCACGGCACAAAGTGCTCTACTTACCTATCAAGGGCCAGACCAAGAATCTGTGACATTATAACTGCCAAAATCCCAGTGATGACACTTATCCACATGACTCTCTTCACTGCTTCTGCCTGGATGCCAGAGAGCTTGTCTACCTGCCCAATTGCTTCAAAATTCCTGCATACCTGCAAAATGGTACATCAGTCTTTATTTACCCCTGTACTTCAGTATTATGTAAGTTACACAAACACGAGTTAATCAAAAAAATCACTTCCATCATTTATCCAACTTTATGTTGACTCAATAAAATATAACTACATTCAATGGTCATTTAAAAATAAAAGATTTCCAACAGTGATGATGTAAGTCTATGTACAGCACTAAGCAACCTCTAAACTGAATATAATAATCTGCAATGAATTACTGGATATAATATCCAGTAATTTATAGTGCTAAGCAAAGTCCTTTCAAGTTAAAGAAATTAATTTTCCATGTCTCCCATAATTATGAACAGTAAAAAAATAACACTGCAAAAATGTAAAAGCTCTAGTATGTATAAACTAAAGTTAAAGTTCTTTCCCTGCATTCTGAACTACATATTACACAGTAAAAAATAATATTACTATTATGTCATTTCTAGCTCCAAACATGCCTTTATTCATTTTCATAAAGGGTTAAAAGTGGAAGCACATGCCATCTACTACAATCAATTCTGAAGTAAGGTGATGATGTCACTGACAGTTTCTCCTGCCATAGCCTGTGTATATAAACACAGAAAGTAGTGTATTTCCTGTACAGTACTTTAAAATTGTGCTATGCTGTATATATTACTACAGTGATATTATGTGAGAGAGAGAGAGAGAGAGAGAGAGAGAGAGAGAGAGAGAGAGAGAGAGAGAGAGAGAGATTCTGTACAACCTTCCAAAGTTAAGTAGTCAATGGCCTGCTTCTGAAAAGTGTAATGATATAACCAAACTTTTTTACACCATCAACATAAATAACAATATACTGTTGTAAAATATCTTCAAATCCTTCAAATTAAAAATGACCACCACCATCGAGAGAGAAAGTTAAGAGATTGTTTAGATGCATACTGATAAGCTTCATTTGCTGTGCTGATATTTTAAGATATGCTTGACATGATCACGTGAAATTATTCTCTTAATATATCTTTACTAATAATTTCACACAGTATTTTATTGTCCCTTTACATCGCTCTCACCTCTTCAGAATGATTTTGAGCACAAAGTCTGTAGAAGATGAAATCTTGCTGGACACTCATCTGTACAGTATCTGCTATGTTGTACAGGAACACAACAGGTTCTACAGTAATTCTCCACATGTTCTGTAAAAGATTTTAACATTGTAATTGTTTGAGTACCTGGACACATAAACAACTGAAACAGTCATATTGTTTTCTGCTGCCTACTATCAAAGTGTCAAATCTATTCATATTCAATGAGAACTATAACAAGATAAAAATGTACTCATTTAACATGGTTTTGGGGTTGTTCAGTCCCAAGTTCTTGGACACAGGAGAGCATGCACTTATTCTACAGCACTTAGTGGAGCTTTTTTGTTTTTCTGTTACCTAATGACTACCAGCCCTGTTCAACCAGTCAAAACATCATAAATTCTTTAGGTAATGTGCCTAGGTAGTTACTGAATTTGACCATTTCCATATGTTTCTTCATTTTACCAGTGGCTACCTTGCAAATAAGAAATGTTTCAAATGATACATTTCACGATATAAATGAGGAAAAACATTCTTCATAAACCTTGGCTAAAAGCCAATTACCTGGGTTGGGAATGGAACAAGAGGGTATCTGTACTTCCCACCCTTGTTGTATACGATGCTAAGGAAAAAACATGCGGTGCCCCTTACAAGTGGAGACCAATTGTGCAAGGTTAGGCTTAAATTAACTCTGGTATTACACTTTTCTTTTATGGTGTTCTAAGTCAGGTTAGGAAGATAGGAATAGGGTGAGGCAACTGCCCCACCGGCCAGGTAAGGATCCAGTGAACTATGCTAGGGTTGCTTATTGGAAGGTTACCTTAGAATGCATCCCTATAACTATCCTTGCAACTTCGACCATTGCTGTTTATATACATTAATTACTCATCTTTCGAGTGATGATGTTCTGATTTATACATCTGCTGCCTTTCCAACTCGGTGCATGGAACTCATTTTTGGTTTTCCCCTCCCCAAAAACCCTGTCTCCCACTGGGGTATTCCATTACTGCTGGATATGGAGAAGGGAAAATAAAAACATGAGTAGTTTGCACCTAGAAAAATGGCTAAATATGCATACAAACATTTTAGCCTAATGCTAAAACTGTATATGGTTCATGTACAGGGGTATTTGAAATAAAGTACTACAGTAGGCTTATTACCTCATACCACTACTATTAGCCTACCTAATTCCTTGATAATCTTGGCTATTGTTGAACACTGGTCTAGCTTAAGGTATCCTAGGCTAATAGCCTATGATATGTAGACTTCGGTGTTAGCTCTTACAATACGCCTAGTCCACGATAAAATCCCTAGGGCCTACTGAACCAGTTCTTAATAGTCAATTATATTACTTGATAAATAAGCCTAGGCAAGCACAATAACCTAGTGATAACCTTAAGGCTCAGCCATGGGGTAGCTTAATACACTTGCCCAATCTCTTAAAGTAATTGAATTTAAGCCTTGTCCTTACGCCAAATGTTATTCTTACATAAATTTGCGTTCCTCTCGTCTCAGTACTTACTTGAGACGAAGTCACGATAACTACATTTCCAAAGCAGGAATGCCAAGGACCCTCTAAGGTCACCAGTTACCATCACCAGAATAATATGCATGGTATAACGCAAAGGATTTTTCTATGTAACGGCCCTTCAAATCCATATATCGTCATGTATTAATTCCGTCGCTGTACTGCGCTCGTTTTGTTACGGTTATCCAGCTACTTGAATACTGTTTTTTTTATACAGTTACTGTATTTCCAAAAATTATTATTTCCTTTGTTTTCTTTCCTCTGGATTCAAAAACAAAACTTGAATGATATCTACTTCCTACTTCCGCAAAGTGACAGTTGACAGTCTGTAAACCGTTATATAATCATGATATTAAACTATATGGGATCTAAAAGTATCACATGTGTATTACATCAATAATCTCGTCCTTTTTTTTCATTTCTTGTACATGTTTAGGCCTATTTTTTTTCTTTTTTATTGGCTTAACCCTGTCGTCCAGCTTCTAATTTTGTATTGGTAAGGTCCTTCATTTCTTTCGATCACATATACTCCTTCAAGATGTCTGTACGCTAAAATCCACAATATTCTTCCCTTTTTTCACTATAATCCACCATATTCTTCCCTTTTTTAAGTTTGTACTCTAGCTTTTTCCAGCTTGTTCTGGAGATACAAATACGTAGGCCTATGTATTGAGACTGTTCATCCATAAGCATTGTTTACAAAGTAGCTGTCGTTGTTCCACTCTTCATTCTGGTTTTTCACCACCACACCTATAACGCCATGATTAATATTTGTCACGAATTCCTAGTTATCTCTTCTACGATCTCGTAATAGTAAGTACAACGTACAAGGACAGAGTAAGTTATCAAACAGCAAAATGGCTTCAAATTATCACTTTACGACAACATTATATTTCCTGAGAATTATGTAAAACTAAAAAAAAAAAAGAGAGAGACATTTGGTATGATACGCAGGTGATTACACGGAAATTTAATCTTAAATTCAGATTAAGTCCAGTGGAAGTAAAATAATAAAAATATCAAGTAGCAGTTATCTGATAGCGCTGCATTACTTATCTCATTAAGAGACATTTAAAAAACAAGCATCACGAGGTAAGAGGTCGGATGTGAATCATGTGAAAGATCAGAATGGAATGACTTTGTTATAGTTCGTTGTTTAAGCATCCATCCTGATTTCGCTTCATACAACATGCGAATAAATTAATAGTTATCGCAGTTGATAAAAGGGAAAGGTGTGTGGTATTTCTGACTTAGAGAGAGAGAGAGAGGTGCCATACAATTAACCACACAGGATGCACGCGTTCATGACGCATGCGTTGTGTCTCCGTTTCGAGATGTGACGTCGCTTCAAGTTCGATTGAATCATTCTATTTCTCGAAATGATTCCCGGACAAGTGACCAGTGTGTGTGTGTGTGTGTGTGTGTGTGTGTGTGTGTGTGTGTGTGTCACATGACGTGATACAATCTGTTTAAAAAAGATAAAACCAGTTTTCAAATACTGGAAATTTACGACTAAAAAGTATGTAGTGTATATCCTGTAACAACAAGCAGTTATAGAACAGATGTGTAGGACAAAAGTCGGGGCTGACTGCCAAAGCCATACTTAACTGCTGAATCGTGGATGAACCCAAAGCAAAAAAAAAAAAAAAAAAACTGCCAAAACTTTAAGTGCTTCATACACCTACGCAGACTAAACTGGAGACTCATCATCACTCATTGCACCGTTATCTTCTTATCTTGAGTTCATTCTCCTTTCCAATATCTCTCAATCTCCACCTTCCCAGCACTTTCTAGTATTCCTCTCCTCTCTTAGCATTTTTTTTTAATTATACACTCTTATTCAGCAACCTATCATCACTCATTTTCTCTACACGACCAAACCATCTCAAAACACCAAAATTAACCCTTTTATCACTTCTTTATATCTCCATATTTTTCATTCTTGCTATTCTTAAATATATACTAACAAACAATTAATCTTAAAAGCTGAAAGCTATCACATCTTACTTGCATTCAACATAGACTTCATTTCCATAAAGGGGAGTTGGCTCAACAACCATTTCCTACATTCTCACCTGGCCTTCCACAGATGCTTTAAGACTTCACAATCTGTTATACAAATCTTGCCATCTTACTCATCCTGCCTTCACCCATAAAATTTACTCCCATATATATACCTAAGTAAATAAATTGCTTTCACCGTTCCAAAACCAAAAGTCAAATTTATTGTTTTATCTTCCTGGCTTTCATTTACCCTCACAACCTTATTCTTCTAATTCACATTTGCTCACAACTTCCTCCTGGCGTAGCCTAAACACTTCCAGATTCTTTCTTTACTTTATGCAGGTTTTCTTTATAACCCCCAATTAGGCCTGAATCATCTGCAAGCACTGGCAGTTCCACATTCCAGTTTCTTATCCCACAACTTACTAATTACATTTACTCATCCTGCCTTCACCCATAAAATTTACTCCCATATATATACCTAAGTAAATAAATTGCTTTCACCGTTCCAAAACCAAAGTCAAATATTGTTTTATCTTCCTGGCTTTCATTTACCCTCACAACCTTATTCTTCTAATTCACATTTGCTCACAACTTCCCTCCTGGCGTATAAATACTTCAGATTCTTTCTTTACTTTATAACCCCCAATTAGGTGAAGTGTGTGCTGGCAGTTCCACATTCCAGTTTCTTATCCCACAAACTAATTACATTTATCATCCTGCCTTCACCCATAAATTTACTCCCATTGTGGACCTAAGTAAATAAATTGCTTTCACCCGTTCAAAACCAAAGTCAAATTTATTGTTTTATCTTCCTGACTTTTTTCATTTACCCTTTGGTGTATTCTTCTAATTCACATTTGCTCACAACTCCTCTGGCGTAGATAAACACTTCCAGATTCTTTCTTTACTTTATGCAGGTTTTCTTTATAACCCCCAATTAGGCCTGAATCATCTGCAAGCACTGGCAGTTCCACATTCCTGTTTCTTACCACAACTTACTTTACATTTACAATTTTATATATATATATATATATATATATATATATATATATATATATCTATATATCATATATATCTCTATATATCTCTAGATAGTGAGTGTGTCTCTCTCTCTCTCTCTCTCTCTCAAATGAACTACATCTTTCTTCTTTTTATGGACTGCTATGGTAACCTATGCCATACTGTATGAACTTTGGTGTACTAAAACTTCCTGTGATAAGCATAGATAGGTAAACTAAAACTGAATGAAACTGTTTCATCTTGGCTCCTGTTAATTTTATATCTCTGTCTCTCTCTTCTCTCTCTCTCTCTCTCTCTCTCTCTAAGGTTTGTGGAGCGCTGGTCAGTAACCTGACGGATATTTTTTGGCTTATTAATTAGGTATCTATCGAGTAATTTTATATCCTTGTCTATTTTCGTAATAGCTAAATAATTATAACTCGAAATGGGTCACCTCGTATAATAATAATAATAATAATAATAATAATAATAATAATAATAATAATAATAATAATAATAATAATATCACAAGAGCAATAATATTGGTAGTAGAGATCATTCAAAAATCAAAACAGTAACAGTTTTAACACCACCATATACTGCATATTCCAAACATCAGGAAATGTGGGAAGCCTATAGCTTAAACAATATCCCCGTCACGTCTGCGGAAACGATTACTCACATTTATGTCAGATGATACGGTACAATCCTGAATTACATAATGACACCATTTCAGAGCTGGCGAGCATTGCATGCAGTACATCAAAATGACCGTTACAGCAATTTCAGTCCGTACCTAATTTTTAGTTACGGTTCGTCCGTAATTCACTCGGTTCTAAAAGACACTCCTTTGTTTCTGCTCTCTCATTTTAACCGTTTTTTTTTTTTAGAGTAAAAAGGGCGTCTTTCTCTCTTCATCATTTTCCTGTAATTTCTAACTGGTACTCAAATACTGCGAACGTCTATAACATTTTGCAAATTGGTAAATTTGAATAAATACGAAAGTACAACCCAGTGATTTGCCGTTCAACCCCTATTTACGAAAAAACAGAACATTGCAAATTCTCCAATAAAATTTTTTCTAAAGCACACGATTTTACCAACTAGTTATTGGTTTTCGAGAATCGTTACGGCATATTGTCCTTTATACCCAACTGCTCAAGTGTGTTGCAAGTTTCATTAATGCGGAACCTTCGTCTTTTAGCAGGGCTTGATCACGGTGTAAATGTACGAGCTGTAATTTAATGCCATACTAAATATGTCACCTATGAGTGAAATCATTTGACTGTTAACTATAACACCGTTAAATCATTCTAAAACATCTGAATCTACTTTTGATTACTAGACTTGTAATGGCATATCAGATCTGGCGACGAATTCATTCTTGCATGGATTTCTTTGTACATCTTCCAAGGCAATAATGATTATAGATGTGGGCGCGAGAGCGTTCATGTTATTTATTATTCACAACGAGAATACATTCTTATTGAGCTAGCCGATGGTCTTACCAAGGTTTGAACAGAAGCTTGCATAGCTTACATTATGCCTTTATGTGAAAAAAACTGATAAATAAAATCGAATATATATATATATATATATATATATATATATATATATATATATATAATTCAAAATAAATAACAATGAATAGTAATAAGGGTATTTATTTTCAACCTTTCTGTCACAATTATCTATGAAGAACTATCAAAATTCAACACTCTATCAACTGGAGATACTGAATGAAACATAAATAGAGAAAAGAGATTAAGAAACCGGGTCCCAATCACGAGTCCAGAGATGATAATTAAACACCAGTAAGCGATGATAACTTACAATCTTATTCTTATCACTGTATAAAATACTTTCACTGTTACTACGTACAACAACGTAAGTCTGTCAGGCGCCGTGCAGGCTACTTACTTGTGCTATGGTAGTTCGTTAAGCAAAAATATTACAGATTCTTCTTAGCTTCTAATTACTTTGCCAACAGTAACTTTTTCCGGAACGTTAACAAGGACGAATCATTCATTTCGTGCGTCATCTTCACAACGTAGTCTTCAGAATGCCGAAATACTGTTGTTGTTCGGCGACAAGGGACGGGGTGGCCTCCAACGTCCTAGTGCTATTCAAGTCACAACTCCGATATTGATTGTTATTTGTCTCTCGGTCTAGTCTTCTTCACGTCAGATGTACAGTTCCTGTGGAGGTTTCATTGAACTCGTTTCATTTTCGTGGCACCTTGGCGTATTTCCACACACCCATACAGGGGTCGAGGAGTTGGCGGATTATCACACTGCAACACGTCCGAACAGCCAAAAGACAGACCTGGCACTGATCAGCTGATGCACCATTCTGCTCTGCTCAAGCTACGGTGGCCCGTTACCGATGCGCCTCGCGTAAGCACACGGCACGCTATGGGCCTAAATTGGGTTGGTGCCCGGGTCTTTTTCATGAGTGTACTCTTGAAGATTAACAAGTTTCGTTGCCAACCATAAAAAGTTGCCGACTAGAATTTTGTGTAAGTATATGTTTAGGTATTAATTCCTTTTCTGTCAATTTTTTCCCCTAAAGATGCGTCATGTCCTCGTGTCGTAGGTAAAGTAAACTTCAAGAAAAAAATTCAGTTTTATCTTAAGATTACAAGTAAAAGATGAACTAAGATAAAAGGATCCTTGTCGCAATCATAATATTAAGATTCTAGACTGATGTATCTTAATGAAGGAAGCATGCAAATACACCTTACGCTCTTATATATACAATTAAAGTGTCTGTATGAAAAAGAATAACTGTATAGGTTACATAAGAAGCATAACGGCCATATTTAATTCAGGTGGTGGAAAGAGGGAGTTAAGAGTGGTTGAATGGGAAGATAACTAGATCCTAAAAATTAACATCATGTGCAAGGATCTGAAGATGGAACTGGGAGAAACCCCTCACAGTTGCACTAAGTAATAGTTAAGAGGGGTTGGACCGCAAAACTAAACAAAGGAAATTGGAACGAAGGTCAAGTAAGCTAAAAAGAAGGTGAGACCAGTGGCTGAAGGAACGCTGCAAACACGGTCATATTTGCTGTCATAGACATATGTTTTGCTTGATAACCTGTTTATTTACCATCTGGGAACCAGGAGGTTATCAAAGATACTTGTTTGAATGCGTACGTAAGTTAGGGTTGCCATACGTCCTGATTTTCCCGGATATGTCCTGCATTTAGGTGTCAAAATCCTCGTCCGGGGAGAATTTTAACATTTCTACAAATGTCCGGAATTTCAGTTTTTATATAAAAAAAAGATAATTAAATAAAATAAAAATAACAACAATGACGACGACAACAATAACAAATAAACAAGATATAATGAATAAATTTTATATATATATATATATATATATATATATATATATATATATATATATATATAATATATATAATTCTTAGTACATGAAAAGAGGTTGAGAAAGAGAAGGGTCTCTTGACATTACAATACAACTTCCATGAGACATCATGCAGTGACTTCTACAACTACATAAGATCGAATAAAGTTCTCCTGAAATGTATCAGATTTTCTAAAAAATATGGATGGGCACGCGCCACAACATGCAGCCACAGACATAATGAGCAAAGAAGACTGCAACTAGATTAAATAGAAATTCAAGATAATCAGCCTTATGTTAAGGTAAGGTTTTTTTACTATTATTTTATCATACACGCGTGCACATCAGTGACAGATCGTACAAACTCCATTTTTTTTATTTAGGGAAGGGGGCGGGGTTCAAGAGGGCAGCGTCCTGTATTTTGACTGTTCAGATATGGCAACCCTAACGTAAATAATTAATGAAAACATATCAAATTCCCTAATCGTACATTTGCGTCACTTGAGAGCGTCAGTCTCTTCAGGTGGCCGTGTGTGGTCTGATACCTGACTTCGGTGAACTCACCTTCCCGGCTGGCTCGCCCATAGTTTGGCTAGAGAAGGCTTGGATGGGGTCGGGCCACTTTTGGAGCGGACGTTGCAGACTATAAGAATGAAGTCTGAAAATTAATTCGCTCTACAGCAGAAGGTAGAAGGATTTGAGCAGACCCAACTGTAATTTCTCTTTTATTTTCACATCGTCACTTAATAGTATTATCATTGTTATTGTCCCCTGCCTAATGTTACTTTTCTTGAATTTTTTATTTCATTCTTAGTTAGCGTATTATTTTGTTTACGTACGCTTAACATTTTTAACTGCTTCTGCTATCTGATTTTAAGAACACTTCTGAAAGGGTGGCCTGTAACTTGGCAAAGTTCCATGGCTGCCCTGCGTTGCAATTTTGGGTACTCCACTAGTTCCCAATTTCAGCAGTGGAAAACAATCAATTCAGCTTACCCGTGAACCTTACCTCTTCTCTCCTCTGAATCCTTTTCACTCTACAAAAAGTAGCTTGGCTTTTTCACTAAAGGAAATCATAACCACTACACTGTTTCCCCCATCTTACGCATCCACATTACCACCAAGCTACCAGATTGACATACTGTACTGTATTGTATTTACCACCGAGATGCATATTTCGGCACCGTTGTCTTTATTTCACTCTGCTTCTAAGGACTGATATTCTTTCTTCGCTTCTAGTTTTCCTGACTCCAAAAATCTCCCTTCCGGATCTTTCCTAGATAGTGACCCCACCGCCCCAGGGTTTTCGGGGGTCGTTATCTAGGACTAATATTTCTGGGGGTCATTATCTTTATGATATTTACAGTCTTTTGTTTATGTTTTTACGGTGGTCCCCAATGGGCTTGTGCTAAACACGCCGCAAAGGTCAAACCCCTTGGAGGTCACTATCTAGGAAAGATCCTCCCTTCCTTTTCACTTTTAAAGTCTGGGAGGTCCAATGTTCAACAAAGCTTTATACTATACTTTGTTCATAGTGTTCCATCTCAGTACATCCTTAAATCTGAACATCTGCCTAAAACCTTTTCACCTGGAGAATATACTAGAAGATTAATAAAAAATATTCAAGGAAATGGCAACCATTTCTCATCTGAAAAAGTTGCTCACGCATTATTTTTTTATATATTTATTGTATCAGATGTACAATTCCTTTGACTTGTTTTATCTTCTCAGCTTAGTCCATTATTTGGGGCTGCAATGAGCCTTTTCCAGCTGTATGGGCCTATACTTTAAGTCCTCCTTTAATCTATTCCTTTGCCAGCGACATCTGTCATTGCCAGGCGACGTCCTAGCATTTATAACACTATCGAAAGACTCGTTGCATAATTTGTTTTGGCAGATTTTTACTGATAGATGCCCTTCCTGACTCCAACCCTTCTTAATAAAATTTTCGGGTTTATAGCAGAATACATGAATTTTGTTTCATCTCTTTCACTATGATGCAACCATCACATGGTATTAACAAATAAACGCATTTCAACATGTTTATGTGAAAAGTCCCCAACTGTGGAGTATGGTTGTTGTCCAAGCACTCTGAAAGAAAGGGTTACAGGTTGTGCCCTCACCCATATCTTTTACAGCAAAAATAAGGCTAGACGTATTCGTCGCCCTTTTACAAATCTTATAACAACACTTCCTTTCGTGTAACAACTTATTTCACTTTGTCCTTTGGTTAAGAGCAAACACTGCAGGTTTGCAGACAACAGTCAATCAGTTCCTTGTAGCCTACAAGTGGAACCAGTATTTGTATAATCCTAAGCACGCTTGTGAGTGGAACTACAGTTACTGTATAGCAGCAGGTCACAGTTATTCTAATTAAAGCACTTAAGGCAGCATATACTGTGAACCACTTACTGGCGTATGTTGGTCCCCTTAAATATAAATGTAATAGGCTGCAGTTTTGCTTGTTGAAAAGGCGTACAGGGAGGGAGGGGTGCCATCATCAAGTGAGTCCCCGGATAAAATTTTATTCCAAAGTGTTGCTGAAGTTTGGTAATTAACATTCACCCTTTCAGGCATAAATTGCAACAATTGTAGCTCTTGGAATTCATGATGAATTCACAACAGTATTTATTTTCTTTTATTTTCGTTATTATTCCCTTTCTGGTGTCAAGGGATGAATGTGAGGTATTTGAGGTTAAAGACTGGCATTCACTGGGAGCACTGCCATAAATGCTTTTTATCTTCATCAGTGATGCAAAATTTTACTAGTGATTCTTGAGTTTTCACTGTTGTCGTAACAAGTTCATCAGTTCATCTAGTTACGATTTCTTCTGAGTAAACACATTCAAATAAATTACTATGGCATTATATTACCAGAAATACCAGAAGACATGCACTTCCTGGAAAATGCTCTGTTCTATGAAAATCGAAAAATAACTTTTGCTGATGAATATGCCTTGTAAGCTCTCTTCACAAGTATTAATATGTTATCAATAAATATTCAATTTTAGATTTTCGTTTCACAAAAGCCAGCAAGATAACCAAGCTCTGATTAACTGCTTCACAAAATTTTATCTTTCCCACCTATGACAGGAGGATAGTGGACACCATAGGTCAGCCCTGTGAGAGCTAAATCAATTGGGTCAGTGGTCTGGTTAAACGAATTATAATAATAATAATAATAATAATAATAATAATAATAATAATAATAATAATAATAATAATAATAATAAAGTAATCACACTACTATTCTCAAACCAAAGTCTACCTGTACCACTACCAAATTCTTCAAAATGCTTTTTATTTATTTCATACACTTTTGTTTGTATTGTTTGGTTGTAGTTAAGTTGTTATTATAGTTTGTTCCGCAACAAGCCCATTGTTTATAATTTAGCTTCCTTCATTATCGATGAAATTGGCTAAATTATATGGTTTTGTGTGAAGAATTAACTTGTTTAAAAAAAAAAATGTTTTGGCTACACACAGCATGGGTCACATTTCCTTCAATTTCTATTAATTTTTCTCATGCTGCTTCCGCTGCCTATGTTGCATAATACTGGGTAAAAAATATTCAGGATATTCTATACAGCACTGTATAACAAAAGGTACAGCAAAGAACAAGTTCATACAAAAAAGAAATCGTAAGAAACAAAATTGAAGCTCAAAATTCTAAAAACAAACGAAAGGCAGCTATAACATATATCGAACTAAACCATGAAATTCAAAGCAAAAACCATATGAGAAGCACCGACACATTATCTCGGACTCAGGTTCACAAAACAATACCATGGTAAATAAACTTAACTTTATCATATGAATTTAACCATTTAGGAATAAAAAAAAAAATAGAACATTGACAACGCTTCAGCTCATGCGGTATGTAAGAGCTGTTTCTATCATGAAATATCCAATCAGGGCCAAACTTTATATTCTTATGCTGTGAAAGCAAAAGATTTTGTACGCTAATATTATCAAAGCTATAACTTGGTGATTTACTCTCTTTACTTAAGGCTTAATCATGCACATTATGAATCACCAAGCATGAGTGATGTAACATGCAAGTATGGTAGATGTTTAATCCTCGAAGTAATCAGAATGAGTGAATATGAAATTTCAAAATGATAATTATAAAAAAGTGACACAAAATAATTCTAAATAATGTGCATTGCACTGATAATTCCACCAAGTCAGATGGGTTTGTAATCGAGTAATTTTGGTCCATAGATTGTATGAAATCTATTTAATGAACTGTAAAAAGATACTTATGTTCTCGTCATTGCACCTGAAAATTGTATACAGATGCAAAATTGTATACAGATGCATGGTTCCCACTAACACACGAAGTGTTATTATAAATTTGTAAAATCAAACAATAAAATGATACTTTAAAGTACTGCTATAACTTATTTCTTTCCTGAAGTTTAAAAAAAGTTTTACAATAAAAAAAGTTTTTAAACAAACGTATTTGTCATAATTAGCCTTACTACATGCAAAGTGGACACAGTCACAGCAACTTGAAGGAAATTGAAAGAATAAATCCAACCAATACCAGTGTTCAGTCAGACTCCAATGCTCCACAAGGTGACACAAGGACCTGAAGGTAAACTTTTATTTTAAATATATTGCCTCTTTTATGAGACCCATCAATCAAAATTAGCCATAATCCATTCTAGAAAGGAGGATGAAGAAAATAAGACTGAAGAGAATTGTATACAGATGCATACAAAACATGTTGGAGCCAATGACAACCTCATAAACCCAGGTAGCTTCCTTAAAAACTGGATGCAATGGAAAATGCAACCACAGGTAGTACATGTGCCAAGAATCAAAGGCACAAGGGTTGGTATTTCAAGACAAACACACCATTATATATGCTAAATGAAATGAAATGCATCACTGGTGTTCCCATGTCACTTGCTTTGGCTATCAAATATTGTACTGGTTTGATCAGTTATGAGGTGGATATGCTGCCACTTGTGCTAGGAGGCCAGGAAGAGAAGGAAACAGCAGCAGATGAAGACACCTGAAAATCCCCCCCTCAACAGTGACAAGAAGGTTATGAAATGATGACATCCAATACAGGGTGTTAAAACTTGAGAAGAAAGAACACCCCCAAAAAGTAGAACCTTCTTGACAACTGGGAAGCAACAGGAGGGCACAGGTCTCCCTAGACAAGACTTGGAGAAAGGGCCCAAACTGTTGGTGCTTACAAAAGCAATCTAAAAGAATGACAAGTCTTAAACCCCAGCTAAAAGGAAACACTAAGACAAAATGAAGATAATGTTAGCACAAACAATATCATAATAAATAAACATTAAGTCACATACTCTACTAAATGAAAACATCAAATTGCATATGAAAATTCAAGACAGAAACAAGAGCTCAAGGTAAAAGTTACTGTGAATTGTTGAAAATCAAAATTTATCAAGTATATTGAAAAACCTTAATAGGGACAAGCAATGGCAAAAGCTACTCTACACAGTGATGACAAATCCTGATAAGCGAGCATAACTGATTTCAAAAGAAATTAAATTATGAATACCAAAAGTGAAGCCAAGTAATCACATAATAAAAATGCTATGAAACAAAATAGCAAAAATCTTATTAACACTAACACACCTGAGATTACAAATATTTGTAAATTACTTCAGAATATTGCTGAACACAAATATACATATCAAAATATCAGAATCACAGCATGAGAAAAACTCTACAGTATATAAATCCAGGGAAGCACAGTACACACCCAACCATTGAGAAGTCACACAGAAGAGAGGCATCACCTTACGTGACTGTAGAGTGTCAGGTGGGCATGCACAGGAGTTACCACTTTCATAATCTTTCAAGTTGATGCACCACATAGAGATAGGTTAATTATGATAAACAGGTTTCATATAACAAACGTTATGTGAAAATCTGTAGACAAAGGTGTTGCATATGCAACACACGAAAAGAAACTGAAGGAAATGTAAAGGTCATGGTGAGGAACTTACCTTTACAATACTACTAACAAAACTTCTTTGCACAAGATAGTAGTTCGAAAAACCATGGTAACAAGCTTGTAATATTATGGCTCTCCATATAGTTGGAAGAGTCTCCTTTTACAGGCACATTAGGTATCTCCATAGTATTCAGTTAGCACTCCCATAAGAACTAAGACTGTGTTGGGAGTCCTGAGGATTAGACATCATGTTGGCCTGAAGAGGATGACGCAAAAGACACTGATAGGAGTTGAAGAAGAATCTTGAAATTGACATGAACTTTGTTCAGGGACAGCAAGCCCAATGAACAAATATATAAAATCTTGGCTATACAGCCTAGCACTGGGGTCAAGGAGGCCATTCAGTGTCAAATTACAGTGGATTTCAGGGTACAGTCTTCAGCTTCCATGGTATTTTATAATCCGAAAATTTAGCGTGCTTCTCTGAATTGAGGAAATGAAGCTAGAAGGTTCATGACCGTGCTTCAGGCAAACTGTATTATGGAAAAGGCTCTCTCTACCTTCCGTTGGTGTATACCTATATGTGTCAAGACAATAACCTTGCAACCTTGGTAAAACAATTGGTTGTATTTAAAAGCTGCAGGTTCAATCAATATTATGCCATAAACAACCAACAGCATTGTACCCACTCCTGACTAGCTACCACGAGTGTTAAGTTTTTGCTCAGTGGAATAGTTTGTCTTGAATACCCTTTCCTGGGTGTTATGTGGGTCTGCAGTCTTCAACTCCCCTCTAGTGAGCAGCCTCATGCTTATATTTAATTAAATGTAACCTGCAGTCAAAAACATCACTGGTTACATCCTGATGCTTCTCAATAATGCATACATCAAACAGGTCTAAATGTTTTGAGCCTTCTAAGATTCTTACACCTCTTACATTGGGCTGTCTTCACAATGCAGCTTCACTGATCCAATCAACTAATCAATAGCAACAATGGTATTATAGCAGCTTTGTAACCAGAACGCTATTCAACCACAGAAATATACTCTTCCTTTTGGATTTATGAACTTGAGCACAGCAGCAAGGTTGGCTGGCAGTAGTATTGTACGAGATTCAATATAAATTTGCAGCCATGGGAGAGCAATTTCCACAGCGCTTTGATTACCTTATACACTGCTACCTATCTTTCAAGTTGAGAGAACTTGAGCGTTGGCACAAGTTAATGGTCATTTGAATGATGAATATAAGAAATCTGGGCCATATGGTACAGTACTGGGGCCAGGAATGCAATTCAGTGACGCAATATTTGATGGATTACATAGATATCTATCATCATCATCAGATATCCAGACCAAAGAGCTAAATTTATTTCTCACTGCTGTCCTTCAAAAGCCAGATTCTCTAAGAACATGAAAAAAAAATATCATCGAAAGTCTGAAAACTCTGGGACTAGCTGCCTTTTGTCTAAGTACATGGATTTCTTCCTTTTCCTCAGCACAATGATTGCACACGGCCATACAGTAAAGGTGTCTTGTATGCATTCTTCACTTACCAATACTGGAAGCTGGTCTCCCTATTCAAGCATAAACCTCTTTAATGAAGAGCTCAATGGTCTCTAGGTCCAAACACTGTACTTCTCTACTGGTATAGTTAAGATAATTTTAGAGCTTTGAACTAGAAACAAACAAAGAGCAGTGGTCTATAAGTGATTTAAGATAGCTGAATACCAACTGAAATGAATCAAGACCCTTAATGAAGTACCCATGGGATCTTTTCTATTTCAACAAGCTCCTAGGCCTGCATAAATCTGGCTGCTACAAACAAAACTACTTCACATTTTTGCACAACATTTAAAAGCAACCTTCATTTCATGGTCTCCCTCAATGTTGGCGATGTAAGACTGCAATGACCCCTTGCATCCTGAAATGATTTAAAGTTAGTTGATGATAATCTGATGGTAAGCAAAATAAAAAATGATTAAAGGTATTTACATCATTGCAGGATGCTGTTAAGTGTATACCACATAATGTGTTATCCTATCCCATGTTGACATAACAAAACAATGGATTACACACAGTAAAATCGAAGGAACGATAACGAACAAGATTTAGTGCTTTAAATTGGCAATTTATTATTTTGGGTTGTTATATTACAATGTTCAAAACTTTGAATGCATTTTTAATTAAACCCTCAAGGAAACCCACAGTGAAAAATGATATACTTGTTAACAAATAACTGAATCAAGTATAAATCACTATAATTTTGTATACAAATGTGCAAAGCTACAAAAACTAAGCAAAGTGTTCTCTATGGCATTTTAAGAGAATACTGGAAGAAGCATATTATTTACAAACACTGTACAGTACAACAAATTCCTCAATACTATTCTCACTAACATGGCATATAAAATACATTGCTCAGTTTTACTAGTTCCTTCATTTGCATACTCAGTTGATTTATACGTAACCCCTCTATTTCTTTAACATTACAATATGGATTTCCTTTGGACATACTATTTAAAACAAGTATGCACTGAATCTGATTGTAATAAAATGTCCAAGACTTCAAAACTTCGCTAGAGTATATATTAAATTCTATTTAGCATTTTACCAAAAATTTGCTATTGAAATTTTTGTTTTGCCTTCTAATTTCATTCTCATTTTCTGATCTCTTATTTACTATGGGACTTGTACACAGTTGTTACTGTAACAATAGACTACTTCATCTACTTCCACAAAGACACACTCTTTCAAAGTTTCAAGGTAACATTAAGGGTGAATACTACCAGGCGGCCACTTTTCACAAGCAGCTCACCAACCTAACCGATAAGTATGTAGCTGGTATTAAATTATTTAAATGAGTTACTTGTCACCACGGTGGTAGTATTCACTTAGCTCTCCAGCTTGTGAAAACATGAATATTGGTGGTTGCATTTGATTTTTTGTAATGTATGCACCCCTTGGTTGGTGATTTTTAAATTTGCTTTTCACTTACTTCCCTTGAAAGTTTCTGGTTTACATGAACAACATTATAACTTTTTAAGTCTTTCATTTTACTAAGGTTTATCTTTCTTTTGTTCAGGTGGGTTGGTGAAAAACTACTTATTTCCTGTTTAATTCACATTTCCATATGCCAAGTAGCATGCATATAGCAGAAAAATTAACACTTCCGATAAAAATTAGCTCGTTCAGTTTTTTTTTTCTTTGTTTTCAATGTCATTGTTAATAGTCACACTTCATGAATTTCTTAGAATTACTTGATCTCTATTTAAATGGTTACTTTAAAATGCTTATCCCACAAATCTCTCTTCCAAAAATTTACAGCAGGTCCCATGGTTCATGCTTCCCTCTCCCTTTAGCTTTTGAATCTCCTTTTGTTACCCACCATCTCCCTAAGTAACCGCTTGCTTTATACTGTTAACATGTGAACTTTACCAATACCATATTCTTTGCATATCCACTATTATGTTCTCAACACGGGCTTCAAAGATATAATACGGAGATATGATTGCTCGTAAAAGCTGAAGAATAAAGGACCATGGTGGTGGTGAACTTCACACCTAAAAAAAATATGCATTGAAAAAGCAGATTTTGTGCCATTCTATGTAAACGATTTTCATGCTTCTCATATAAATTATAGAATCAATTGAACCCACAGTAACCTAAAGTATTCATTGTTTACTATGCAGTTCCTTTCTGTGAGACAACACTAGAACAAGAAATGACATATTGTGAAACTTAAATGGAAATTATTTACTTCAACAGAGTCAATATAGTAACAGGCAGACCACACAAGCCTTTTTTTCTAAGGCATAACAAACATTTCCAGTGAATTAGGTATACAACATTATCAAATTTGTTATCAAGTCTTAAGATTATTCCTCAAGATTGGAGTCAACTCATGCATGTAATCAAGTGGTAACATCCACCACAAGTCTGAAGATGGTACCAGCTTCTAAATATTCAAAAATAAAGTAATAGATTACAGGACACATTAGCGGATTACTCCTTACAAAGTTATGCCAACAACTTGGCTTTGAGCCCTCAAAGCAAAAGTTGGTAATCAGGGGAGGGAAATACTCATTAATGAACTAAATATGGAAAAACAAATACAATAAATGGTTATAATTAGTCTTTTAGCCTTCAATATTGATAAAATGTTTTATCAATGTATATATGATGCCAAATTATCAATTCCTGCCATAAAACTCTTCTAAGTCTCCATCCAGAGAGCCTGAAGGAGCAACAGGCAAGTGGGTGAAAACAAAGGACAAACCTTTTCATTTCATAGCTTAAGCAAGCAAGAGGTAGTTAGTAGCAGTTGAGGTGCTTAGGGAAATGGCAATGCCAATGGAAAGCTAATATTAAAATCACACTTTTATTACATTCTCTCACGTTCAGCTCTGAATTCATAAGCTTTTCATTTGTTTGCTGAAAAGGAGCGGTCATGAAATAAAGGTAATTCTTATATTTTTTTTTTTCCCAAATTCATTAACAATAGCGTTAATCTGCCCTAAAACCATGCAACAAACTGGGAAGGCTCGGACAGGTAACGATGAAGTACCTGAATTAACTGTGTGCACCTTTAATAGAAACATCAAATTGATCATTTTGTGTAGTCCCATTGAACATACATTAAAGAGCAAGTTCTATACTGTACATCCATGACAGATGTTATGTCATGTTAAAATTTGGGATGAGTGCATTTTCCTTCAAAAAAAAATAACCAAAGTAACTTTAAGAACACGGAAAAAAGGAAAAGAAAAGAAAAATTGGCCAAGCAGATTGTGCCATTATCATAAAATCATAAGCAATTCCTAAAAGTTGTTATAAATGAAAATCCTTACATCAGTTACATAAACTATAATATGAATCTATCAACTCATTATCAGACACTTTTTAAGATAAAAATATACATAGGTTACAGAATACACATTACAGAATACAGCTCATATAATAATAATAATAATGATAATTATGATAATAATAATAATAATCATAACAATATCATTAATACAGTAATAATAATAATAAAAATAATCATCATCCTCATTTTTATAATCATAAAATACCAATTCATCCCAAGCAAAAAAAGGACTCCCACAACTAAGCTACAGTTTATATGATTAAATGAGGAAGTCTTTCTCTATAGTCAGTTCAATAAATAATATACTGTACTGTACTTTCATAGCTCACCAAGACACACTCAAAAACACTCTCAGTTTTAGTAATTTCCTTAGCCTCATTAACAATACAAGGACACAATATCTCATTTCTCTTCTGCTGCAATATATCTCCATAACATAGAAAGTTTTAGAAGTCTTCTAAATAAGTTTCAACATGGCAGACAGACGGCCATGTTTGTTAGTCTTTAATTTCCCCTGCCTAAAACCTAAATACATTACAGTGGCGATTAATAGAATTTCTACATGAATTTTTACCATCTTATTATTCCTTAATTAAGGACCTCCGAAAAGTCAACATGCTTACATCCGAACGTATTACAGTTTGCAAGAAAAGATGAGCTCAAAACAGAAACAAGTTTGCATCTGCTCACACGCCCACATCAGGAACGAGCAGCAAATTCAGTGAATTTTTACAAGAGACAAAAAAAAAAAAATAAAATAAAAATTCTATTTGTTGGGAATAACAACACTTGATATTTTGATGTTGAATGTACCGCTGGTCTCAACGCCAGGGAACTGTTCGTGCCAGAGTTGTTAATTTTATCTCATAAGGGTGTTACTCTGCGAAAGATTTCATACTACAATGGGGGAAGATTTACACACACATATAAATATGTATATATATACATATATACATACACAGTATATACATTGTACATACATACATACATCCATGCATATGTATACATAAATATATACATATATAAAAAAGTAACCTTTATACTGAATATTAATTTCACTTATATTCTAAATAAAAAAAAATCTAACATTAATATGTGAAGCACTAGAGATAGTCGAAATCAACGTCTAAGGTATCGATCTATGTTAACAGAAATACACTGACAATCCCCTAAGACATAACATGCCATTCTCAAAAGAATTCATTTATTTAAAAAAAAAATCTGTCTGAAAATATCAAACTCAAAGCCAGTTAGTTTTACATAACACCCAGGAGCTGGGTCTCCAAGATGAAATAGCTCATCCCTAGCAACCATGAGAGAGAGAGAGAGAGAGAGAGAGAGAGAGAGAGAGGAGAGATAAAGCATCTTTCAACACATAAACTCTTCATACTTTGAGCAGAAGTGCTGTGATGGTCTACGTACTGCTGAGCCCTATAAAATATTCATGAGTGAATATGAAATAAATCTATGTAACTGGAAATATGAAACAAAAAGGGGAAAAAAAGGAGCGGTAAGAAAGAATTCATCTGGGAAAAAAAAAAATAACAACAGTTCCCATCCACTGTGTCTTGCCTGATAACATTATCATAGAGGAATCAATCTTTCAGAGGGATACACATAAGATTTCAAGGGGATGTTGATAGCAAGTTGGTACCAAAAGTTCTCCAGCACATTACAATGAATTTTATCCTGAATGTCCTAACTCTCCAAAACACGAATGGCACACCTGATTACTAACTACTGCAAACCCAAGGATAAACAGTTAAAGGAAGAGGAAAAAAGGGACAAGAAAAACATATACCCTGTACGATAAAAACCTAATTGCTCACTCACATTTCAATTGCACTTTTCAAATTAACAAGAAGGGGCTACAGGATGGTTTTTAACATTCAAGTGTATTTGTGTGTTGTGTAGACTACAGTACTTGGAACACAGAATTATCAATACTTGTATAACTTGAGACAAGGCTAACCTGTATTTCTGCTTGCTGCTTTTTAATGTCAAGTGTTTTTTCAACTTTTTTTATTTACACTATAACATCCAGCTATCATGTTGAATACTTGATATATAATCCCTTACAACATTTACGATAATGTAAAATTATCTGTTGAATTCACTAATATTTGTTCTTTTCTACATGACTTGTACAGATTTAGGTGTGTGAAAGCAAAAGAAAATTAAATTATATCCTATATTTCAGTTCTGTCCTCAGTGGTACTTGATCCCTTAAGTATAAGTACCTTGTACATCAGTCAACCACTTGATAGCCAAGACAAGATCAATGAGTGGGGCTTTTGTATGATATCTAAGGTATACTTCTATTCTAGATGTTGCTATAAACTGCACAGGTACTGGTTGTTGTCCAATTTCCCTTTTCACATTAAGTAAAATTACATATTGAGAAGAAAATCCAGGGAATATTTCTGCCTGTGCAAATCTACCCTTAGAATAGGCATGCCACTGACATACGGGGAAGGTCTGACTTCACGGCCATTTCAAATTTTGCTCTTTATTTTACTTTAATTTTCTTCCAGAATTTCAGTTTGCATAATCAAATAATGTTGGCAAAGGAAATGTGAAGCTGAATTTATCCAGTGAACAATATTTCATACAAACGGACCTTCACATTTCTGCCTTTACTTCTTCATGGCTTTTATTTTGAAATAGTTTTTGTAAGAAGTTTGGGGATGGCTGATCATACCTATACCAAGACCAAATCTACTTGAATTACTGTTTTCATCTTTCCTGCTCTCTTTCCTCTTAAATATTCTTTATTATTTTCATTCCTAATTCTATAAATTTGTATTTTTTTCTTGCACTGGAATTTTGATCATTCGGAATACTGGACATGTTTTTATTCACAATTTGTATCTTCTTGTCCTTCTTTACAATCTTTTGTCTTCAACACATGTACCATAAAATTCACACAATACCAATTGTCACATGTAAAGTCAATCCTTATTTACACTTTAACCAACCTACCTTTGATAGGCTTAACTACACACAGCTTCGTAAGTTATGCCCTAGCCAAAATGAACTTTTAAATCTCGAATCAAGTCACAAGTAACCCTTCGTGCTATTATTTTTCTTCCCGGTTTCTTCATTTTTTTAAAGTTTTTCTTTCAGTTCTGATTAAAATTTAGAGTATACAGTCAATTTTCAGTTTTCACCAGTACCTATTCTAATTTTGTTTGTAATACAATTTTGTCTTTTCTACTGTTTCTAATAAGTGATTGTTTTCCTTCTTTCCTGCTTTGTGTTATGTACACTACCATGTCAGTGTTTTGTTTCTTCTGTTATGTTAAACATATGCAAACACGCACACTGTCCAGATACCTCTCACACACAATTTCAAATGAGAAAATACAACTTTATAATTCATGCAACTGACTCTACAACTTATATCAACTCCACTTCCTCTTCAACACTTAATACTTTCTGAAACACAAAACCATGTCAGTGCATCTTTTAACACTAGATTACAGAAGCCCAATGTGCCACAACTAAAATGTTAATCATATCAGTAATAACCATAATAAAAATAATGCTGGCAATAATTATCAATGACATGAACTAAGCAATGACCTTATGTTCTCACCTCGAAATAGATAAGGGATTCTTGGTCTCCAGGGAGTGAGGTTGGAGGAAAGGATGGGAAAGTGCAAGAAATCAATATAGGTATGAAGTGTCTCTCTGGTGGCTGAATTCCTCTTAAAGCTAAATCCCTGACATGTCCCTGACAAACAAAGAGGCAGCCAACTAGAGTCCTTAGAGAGGTCCGAGACAAGATTCCCAAATATATTCTGTGACGAGAGACACTGCAAGGGATGAAGGGTAGTGGGACATGGGATGGAGTGGTCTTGATACAAAGCAGCTTTCTAACAAGCACAAAGTGACCTTTAACAGCACCACCAAGCAAAATACCAGCTACGACATGTACCCATGTGTAGTTTGTTTGAAAATTTGTTTCCCTTTAAGTAACATTCATCTGTCATCACTTCCTTTTTGCGTCACTTTCTCAATGCTATGGTCACTGGAGTTAGTTCTCTTTGTTGTTACTTTTGATAAGAAAAAGTTTTGGAGTGTTACAATACTTTTAATTAAACAAGATTCCAACGAACCCTCAAGTTCCCTAATATCAATGGTCTGATGGTTATAAATTGAAACACTATAACTACAGTTATGTCAGGTATTCGAGGCACTGTTGAGACAAATAATGTTTTGGTTTTCATTTTCAATGTTTTTGTTTATTTTTTGTTTTGTTTAAAATATCACTGTATGAACTACACGGTTCCTTACTCTCAGGCACTAGGAATTGAAACACCAAGGTACACAAATCTTTTCTTCTTTTCATCACCTTTTCTACTTTCCATCTTATCAATGCTTTTTCTACTTTACATCCCTAGCTGATGCTCTATTAGGTCTATACCACGTGTCTCTACCAGCATTTCTGCAGCCGATGCCTGTCCTCATGACTTAACAATATTTTTATTTATTTTAAAACGAAACATTTGCACATTATCACTGGTATTTTTCCATAGCTGTTCACTTCCCTATTCAATAACATAACAATCACAGCTCGAAAGTTGATGTTCATAAATATAACTGCTTTGGGGGTAGTTGGGTTATCCCCAAAGTCTCTTCTGCTTGGCGATTCAGGTCCCTCGTGTGGGCTCCATCCGTCATCCACGGTTGTTCCACTAGGGGAGCGTTAAATATATATTTTGCATATACATAAATATGTATAAGTATTTATATATATAGTAAATATATACACATATACAAGGGTACATAAAAATATATATATATAACTGTATACATATTTATATATATAAATGTATGTATTTATATTTATATTAATAATGTGTTCCATTCCCTAACCACAACAGTGAAAGAAACAAAAAGATAACAATGACAGTGGCATTTCCTTGCAGTTCTCGATGCCAAAATGTTCTCCTTCTAGAAAGTGATGATGATACATCTGCTGCAACACTGCACCATGTGTGGCAATGTCACTACCGCTGAACAGGGGGCCCAAGTGCTCACAGTGCTATGGGTGCCGTTCTAAACAGGAACAGTGGACGAAAACAGTGTTTCAGTGCACTGCTACACTCACTTGTACGGCGCATCAGTATATGTAGCTGGACATGTCTTATATTTCTTTGTTTTAATTGCAATATCTTTTCACCGGAGTTCTCTTGGGAGCTCACGCTCTCTTTACTCCTCAAGGTCCGGACACCACAATTCTTCAGTTTCATGATACAAATAACACTCACTGGCTTTAAAACCTCTCACTGTCATTATTCGTCGCCATGCTGCCCAGCAATGTTTATTTTCTCTACTTATTTTTGAGCCAATTAATTAGTTTCTGAAGCAAAATTATTTTGTGGAATATTCAACAAGCCAGGTCTATATCAAGTATTTGAAACTCATGGTTCTTTCAAGTTTTCAAGAAAAAAAAAAAAACAAAAAATAAAAGCCACAGTAAGATCGTGTCCCTGGTGTTTACCCTTGATAGTAAATACACAAAGTGGCTTTCAACTCTCATCCGCAATTAATTGCGTCCACCTCTATGGTGATGGTAGTGTCCACCCCGGCCCCGACCGCCACCCAATCCACCGCGGTGATGATCCCGGTGGTCGCGATGGTCGCGGTGATCGCGACTATCCCGGTGATCACGACTGTCCCGGTGATCGCGACTATCCCGGTGGTCTCTGTGGTCCCTTGGGTGGTCTCGATGTTCTCGGTGGTCCATGCGGTCGTTCCGACGATCGTCTCGATCCATTTCCTGGCAGATGGAATATGTTTACATTCATGGAAGCAAAAGAACATCTCACGGTAAAATGTTCCGTGACATTTCTGAAATTCCCTGAAGCTACTCAACTCAGCTACACTTCAAGGGGTGCGCCAACTTCCAAATTTCAAGGAATTGTCAAATTTTAGTTATTAACAGTTTTCAATTGTTTTATGTCTAAATAAATATGTCCTGAAGTGATAATGCTATTAAAAAATTTTTAGATTGGTTTATTGACAATTTTTTTAAGTACTTGTTTAACACTGAGAACCACAAATTGTAAAAAAAGACTTGTAAAAAAAATCTGTATGAATGATTCAGGATAGGATCAAGTTTAGGACCAATGTTTTGGACTGTTTTATGTGTAAATAAAAACATCTAGAAATGTTATTGTTAAAAAATGTTTAGATTGGTTCATGGACAATTTTGTTCATCTCTTTTATGGCTCTGTGAACAACAAATTGTAAAAACTTAAGAGAGTCTACAAATGAACCTGGATAGGATCAAGTCCGAGTTATTCACTGTTTTGGACTATTTTACATGCAAATAAACGTATCCTGAAAAGTTACTAATAAAAACATGTTTAGATTGGTTCATGGACAATTTTTTTCATGGCTTGTATGGCCATGTGAGCAACAAATTAAAAAAAAAACCATGTGAAACGAGTGAAAATAAATTTATTCAAAAATAATTGTCACCCACTAAAATATCCCATTCTCTCTACGGGACGTGTCAGAGAAAACGGATGATAATGATATAAGGATAACTTGCTTTAAATGTTCAGATTCTCTCATGACTTTTGAAAGTCATAAATATTTTTCTTTTGCTGTTTTCTCAAAACTTACTTTTTTCAAAACTAAATGCTTATTTCTCCACGAAGACCAAACAAAATTCAATTAAACTTTTAAAGAGTATAGTACAACTATATATCTTTATTTTGTTGCCAGGAAAATCGCTTTTCTATGCAACTTTTAATTTTACATATAAATTTTGAAAAGTGACATCATGATTTTTTCAACTGCATAACAAATGAACTTAGAGATCCAATTTTTAAACTTCCCCAAGAGAGAATTTTCATTAATAGTTGTAGAATAAGTGGTAAAAATTTGAAGCACATCCCTTCAATCATAAAGTAGAAACTGTCATTTACTTTATAATGGGGCCTTGTGGTGTTGGCGCCCCCCTTAAAAGCTATTACGCTTGTGGTAAAATGTCCCCTAATGCTACTGGACTTACCACCACTTTAAAAACTTTTTTTTGTGATAAAATGACCCCTGATCTTACTGAACTTACCACCACTTCTATTTTTCTTGCTGTAAAATGTTCCCTTTAGCTACTGAACTTATCACCACTTTAAAAGCTATTTTTGCTTCAGTAAAATGTCCCCTTATGCTACTGAACTTAAAGCTATTTTTCTTGCAGTAAAAAGTTCCCTGAAGCTCTGAACTTACCACCACTTTACCAGCTATTTTTCTTGTAATAAAACGTTCCCTGATGCTACTGAACTTACCATTAATTTAAAAGCTATTTTTCTTGCAGTAAAATGTCCCCTGTTGCTACTGAACTTATCATTAACTTAAAAGCTATTTTTCTTGCGGTAAAATGTCCCCTAAGCTACTGAACTTACCAACACTTTACCAGCTATTTTTCTTGTGGTAAAATGTCCCCTGATGCTACTGAACTTACCACCACTTTAAAATCTATTTTTCTTGAACACCAATAAAGTAATACATCCTCCAAACAATTATCCTAATTTTTATGCAACTAAAATTAAATACCTCTACATTTCTGCTCTAAGAATCTGCAACCTTTGGTAATTTGGCAGCATGACATACTCCAATGTGCAAACAATCTAGGCAAAGTATTTAGGAACTTTCACCAAACAAATTTCTAACATGCTGTAACAGTTTGACTGAAGATTACATTCGTGAATAAAATAATTCAGCTCTCAAGCAATTCTCAGTTCAACATACATGCTTAAAACATAACACAAGAGCCATTATCATAACCACCATCCCTCTCCACATAGAACTGAAGCTTCTGCTTTCTACTGCATTGCTGTACTGTAGTTTATAATACCATAGTATTATGCTGCATGAAATAATTACTAATTATCATATACTTGCAACTATGGATGAAGGAAAAAACCTAATTTTGTATCTGAGTACTGTACTGTACTATTTTGTAGCCTTACCAAAAACATGATTGTAATGCATAAAGAATATGTATAATAATCAAACTGATGCATGATTTAATGACCTGCCACATCATGTTCTTCCCGTCCTTTTATTTACTTTTACTACCTCCTGAATATAAAATGCAATGCAATGATTGCTGAAAACAAAGATTTACATGGTCTAGTTCTTGTTTTATTGATTTAAACTATTACCAAATCAACAACAACAACAAATTCTTGAGTGATGCTTCAAGTTTAGATCATCAAAATTTGAGTAACACTTATTTCTTTGAGAATTAACTACCTTACATTTATTAACTGCTGCTTATATCCCTATTACAGACAGATATGTTTAATATCTATTGAATCAAAATCTATCAATTTGAAATGAACATAAAATGAATTACTTTTAACATGAATGAAAAATACATGAAAACGTTTAGACAACAGGAAAATTAATTCCTATCACAACAAATGTATGAGCCTTTGAACTCAAAATCCAGTATTCCTATGTAATCTTTGCCAACACTGAATCAATGCTAACATAACCAATGAACAACTGAATTTAATAATACACAACAGGACCAAAAGCGACACTACAGGATAATTTTTATATGCATGAAGAAACAATTACATGTATTCAAGCTCAGACTTGCATGTTTATGCAAGATACAGGTCTAACATAAGTTGTATGTATGCTTTTGATTTTAAGCAATATTTCAAAGCCATAAATACTCACCACAGTAATATCAACAGTGCTTAACATGACAACAATACTGTTATAGAAACTAGCATGCAACTGGGTGGAATACTCGTAGTTCCTATAAAGGACCTCCCTTAATAGTATTATCCCTCAAGGTAACTAATCACATATGAGGAAAATGCAAATAAAAGTTGATTTCCTAATGAACAAGCTAACAAGCATCTTAATTCCACTGACACTTGTCATTTCTACCACAACTCTAAATCAATGTCTGATCTTAAGTACAAATTAAAATGTTGCAATATGCTTACTTCTGTAAATGTTCATTGAATGAAAGATGATATGACAACTTGAGAATTACCTATATTGGATTGTTATTTCTGACAATTTACATATGTCTACAGTTTTCTAAAATAAATTCAGTTTCAAAACTACAATAACCTAAAATCAGCCTTGTCATAAATTATTAAAATGTAGGCTAATTACAAAAAAGTAGTTTGCTAAACATTATTCCCCAACCTGAAATATTCAACTGCTATTATTTTATCTATACATGAATAGACTGATACAGGAATTCAACAACTCTATCAGCTGTGACTGTGCATATGACGGGAAGTCAACATCAGTAAATAAATCCACCTGTTCCTATCTTTTCTAACACCACTGGAATTACAAGAAATTTCAAGAAAATTAGGCCACACACACTTACTTTGTAAGGGGGGCCTGGATTCCTGCGGGTCTCAGTTTCTTCTTGTCGTTTCTCATAATGAGAGAAATCATCAAAAATAGAGGTTGAGTGCTGAAACTGGTTTATTATTTTTAGCACCTGCAAAAATGAGAATATTTTAATATTCATTCCCCAAATGTGCTGGGCTCTTGCACCAGTCTCTTCTATTCTACCCATCATTGCAACAGAGAAACGTAGTTTACAGTATGGCAAATTTTGGAAGCAATTTGTATTTTTTCTCATACAAACCTTCGGTCTTTCCATAGGAATTACCCTCAGCGCGGACTAGAGCAGGCTATTCTACACAACAAGGTTGTTCAGTAGTTGAACTACCGGTGGGATGAGCGAGGGGCACCCTCACCACCTCCCTTTGCTGAGTTGCACAACCATTTGCCTTACAGCCCAAAACAAAATGAGGGGTGGCTCGAGGTGGGCAGTGTATGTAAAGACCTCAGGTTTTGTATGTTAGGAAAAATACATATTACAAATTACTTCCAAAATTTGTCATTTAAACTGGTTCCAAGGCCAAGAATATTTGCGTGAAAAGGAAGAGAATAACAAACCCCATGCAAGAATACACGTATAAGTACATACCATTTTCTTTTTTATCACTCTTTGAAAAAGTAACAAAATAATTAACAAACCAGAATGGATTGCATGTATACATACAATATACAAAAATTCCTGATGGCCAACTTTACATGTCTTATACATTATCAATACATGTGCAATTACAATAACAATAACAATAATGATGATGGTCATCATCATCTATGCAACATACCTATAAAAAAAATAAAACCAATATTAAAAAAAAGCTCTCGCCCCCTTAACGAACCATTTAAAAATTTTTCTTTAACAATATATCTTTATGCTACATGTACAGTACTTGCATAAATGTGTACCTCTTTTTCTTTTTCTTGAAAAAAAAAAAAAAATGCACTGGGTACTCACAACTCTTCTTCTATGTTGACAAAATTTTATGAGACTAACATTACGTACAATAACTATGCAAAGTGACACTGCACTGTGTTAGGCTATGACGCTCCAGATGATACAACATCCAAAGGTTCATCTACTTCTAATGAGCTTGAAACATCAAAGAATAAAGGACTTCTCGCCTGAGATTCTGAGATGTTAGGAGGAACAGATGAAGTAGATAAATTCCGTTTGTTGAAACAAGACTGCTTTTTAAGAATAAAATTGAAAAAAGGCATATTCTTTTTCTTTTAAATTTATCAAGTAATCTGTGCTTTGGCTGTAATTCTTTAGTGTTCTTACAGGCATTTTATATGTCAAGATATTCTATACTTCTGTCTTATAAAGGTTGTGCACAAATCAAAACATCTCTCTCTTTAGTCTGTGAATTAAATTCTCTTTTCCCATTTTTAAAACTTTATAGCCTTAAACATGTTCTTATTCTTATCTATCATATCCACAACCACTTCTTAATTGACTTTTCCTGCTATACACAGAATCTTCTGGACTTCTCCATCAATTCAAGGGAAGCCTCTTATATCAGACAACTTCACTCCACAAAGGATCCCATCAGCACTGACCATTCCTAGTTTTTATCCATCCATTCCAGCTTTAAGGAAGTTATGGCATCAGCCCTGGTGGATGATTTCCAGCATTCCATTACCTTGAGGTCAAGAACTGTATCTATGGCTCTTCAGATGAGACAAAAATCTGAATCCAGCAATGACATCATGCTGAGGGGTAAAAACAGACTCAAAATCTTCTTCTTATCTATACACTCAGGATGGCCAGGTGCATTGCCTTTTACTACGAGAACTTTGAATTCCAGCCCTTTCTACCAAACAATTTCTTGAAACAAAATGGCAGTGATCCTCACAATCTTCTTTCAAATGACTGTTTGCCCAGTAAATCATGCCTAGCTTGACCCTATGACCTGCAATGCTATCATACCAACATGTTATTTCCATACCTAGAACCTTTAGCCAGTTTTATGGATGCATGTTCAAAACAGCACCTTCACGAAGAACCAGGAGTATTTGTCCTTAATAAATATCTGAAATTCCAAAAATCTGGTAGCTGTATATTCATCAGCAGACACAATTCTCCCATCAACTTTTTGAGATCTCATCTGTTGCAGAACTGCACGAACCATTCTCACTCAACATAAAAGATTTTACATTATTCAGTCTCACAGACAACTGCACAGTCCTATTGTACACTGGATGATTTTTAACAAAACACACAGCTGTCCACCAGAGTATGTTTTGTGCTTATGTCTTCTACACGCATTAACCCCACTCCCCCACAGACATTCCTTTGACTTCTCAGAGGATAGAAGCATAAGCAGCAAAATTCTTTCTCCGTTTCACAATACCCCAAGCGACTGACTGGTTTTCCTCGAACATTCTGTCCAATACTGATACAGGTTTTCCTCTTCATGCACTACATAAGAACTTCAGTTTTCTGACTTGAAAAACAGCACCGCTTGGGCTCCCTTGAGCTTGGCAGAGTTTGCCTTTACCGCTACTCTTGCAATTTGGGGCCATATTCACCATAAATTTTACAATACAGACTAGACAAAGGAAATAACATGGGCATATTAGCAAAACAAAGTTAAAGCTGAACAAAAGAGTAGTGGTGCAGAGATGAGTCACATAGGTTGCTGGTCAAATTGAGGGCCACCTAAGCTAAATCTTAAATCAAACAATGCAATTTTGAGGATTTTTCTAATTCTAATTTTTTAAATTCTCCAACTGTTGGTAATTTAAACCTCGCATGCTGAATCTGCAGATAATGCAGGACAACTGTAATGAGGTTCCAGTTTGAATGAATGACAAAATGAATGGGAAAGCCAGCGTGAGAATGACCAACAAAAAAAGCAAATACAATTCATGCTGGCTACAGATGTAACAGAATAAAACTGAACATTTTTAAACTCTAACAAAAAAAAAAAAACCAGAGAGAGGATAAGAGTAAAATAAACCCTAACCTAATGGAAAGATTCATGAAAAAGACTTCGCCTCTAAAATAAAACCTGATTACCAGCTCTATGAGACCTAAGATCTTTAAATCACTGGTCTGAATTAACTATTTTTTCATCTAATCAACTTGATAAAATTTCCTTCATGGTGACTTGCACATGACACCATTTCCCAATAAGTGATATAGTATATATTACTTTCCATTAATAGCTGGACATAAAATTGTTTTAACCTGTCACTGAAGTTGGCCACATAACTTCATTTCTGGATAAATACATTCAAAATTCTGTTAAAAAATAACTAACACAAATTTTAAACCTAAATCCAACAGATAGCAAATTCCCTCCCACTTTGCATGACTTCAATCTTGCTACTGTGTAGGTACTGCACTGTATATTTGAGGGCACAATTCAAGTTGCAACAAGTCTTAGAGTGATGCTAGTGTTATGACTGCTTGGGGACTGTAAAATGTAATCTTTGCCAATGAAAACTGACCAATTTGAGAGACTGTACTGTATACCAAAAAGAAAACATTATTAATGATAGTTACAAAATAAAGCTCATAAAAATCACAAGTATCACTCTAACAAATGTTGGCAAATTATTGACATATGCAAAGAATAATCCACTCTCTAAAATGAGTGTGAAAACTTGCATGGTACTATGGAAACTGCAACTCAATTAGTGATTATGGCTTATAATATGAAACAAGGGGTAGGTTTAATATCTGACCTAATTTCAATGTTAGCACCAAAAAACTGTTCGGCTTACTGTCACACAACCAAAAGCTTGCACACCTAAGTGCATATGTACCTTATGCCTACCAAATCCTACTTGACAGTTCTGTGGAACAAATCTATTATTCGTGAGAATTTAGCTTACGTTATAAAGCATTAATTTACTTCTGTTTCTCGATTTGAATAGTAATACTATCATGACTACTTTACTGCTGTGCCTTGGTCTAAATAGTAACACTATCATAATTCGTTTAATTCAGCCCAGCTTCTTAGCTGTGTCACAAGAGCTAGGTGTTGCATTAACTATTAATTACTTCAAGATTTAAATATCATGAATCTGTCCAATGAACTGCTTCAATGTATTGGTTCTTACTGTAATTTAAAGTTCATTTCAAAGGCAACAGAGGCAATTAAAAATAAATGTACATCCATAAGCTAACACCTTACTTCACCAGACATTCAAGATACCCAAGGAATGGAATGGAATGGAATATATAATTTAGGCCAAGGGCCAAGTGCTGGGACCTAAGGAATCCCTTCATTGAAGCAATGCTTGTACACTTTTTGTGAAAAATTAACTTTTTAACTATCTATGCCTACTTTACTTGCTTCCTATAAAGACGTTCCAAGTTCCTAAATACATAGTTTACCACAACCCCATCTGTGCCCACTCAATGTAATTCCAATGTACTGCTCATAATCATGAAAAAGTCGAGTCCTTCTGACCTTTTACACTATTCCTAAAAATCACTACAGTACACGAGTTCTTTCAGTACTTCAGAGGTCCCTAATAAAGACTGCTCACTTGACAACACAGCCACCTTTTAGACCAGATTAATACACGGTGTTAGAAACTATTTATAACACTCAGCTTCATTCTGTATGTACATTCCACAGTATTAGTAATTCTTTTTCAAAGCTTCACCTTAATTCTAAATCTTCTTGAAGAAAATATAAAATTTTTCAACCACAAAAATTAACCTTTTGTCTAGGAGCCTACTAATTAAAAGGATATCAACAGAATAGTAACTTACACTGTTACCTGCATGATAATATTCTAAATCAATATTGTTCATCAAAATTTAATGCATAATGGTATATTTAAAAGGAGTTAAAAGACTTTTTAAGTTTTTGTCTTTAAATTTCTAACTTCTCAGTATCTTATGTACCTGAATTATGCATGGTTTATTTCCTATTCGAAATTAATTGGTAATTTTTAATATTACCAACAATAAAATCTTGTTTGGACATAACTGAACTTTTATTTGCTTCTCATACAGGTAAATTAAGACTTCCATACATACAAATACATATCTACACTTAATCTTGTTTCAGTTGTGCAGGAAAATACCCTGATTACTCAACTCCAGTGACTAACAACTCAACATCTTGCTTGCAGCAGAGCAGTCATTTGGCAATAAGCTGAAATAAATAAGCTGAAATAAATTTTGGTGGTGCAGTGGTATGATTCTCGGCTACCAGTCGAGAGGGCCGGGGTTCAAAGCCTCAGATTGCGCCACTATAAAATCAAGCAGCCCATCAACCTAAAGGTCCAAAAAAACCCAAGAGGTTCAGTAGGAGACTAGGTACCAGCCCTCGGGCTGGGGAGTCAAACAGTGGGCCTAGCAACACACTGGCCACATGTCATAGGCATTGGGACCTGTCCCCCACAACTGGCTGTCAGCCCAAGAAACAGATCAGTGCCTGCCCTATGAGCCTACACAGGCCCAGGAGGACTTTAACTTTTAACTTTAATAAAATAAAAATCAATTGTCCCACAGACTATACAACATAATAATCAGCTGCATCTCTTCTGCAATAAACTTAAATTCTTATGCCTTCTTTGACAAAACTTTTAGATAAAAACTGATGGATAAACACGCTGACAAAATTTTCTCACAATACTGTACTTACCCGTAGTTCCAAACCTCTTTTTGCCATGACCGGCCTCACTCTTTACAATGGAAAAATTGCAATAAACTAAAAAAAAATCTTTAAAAGCCAAAAAACCTCATATTGCAGAAAATAACTTTCCAAAAATATCAACTCTCTCACACAAAAAAACTGAAAATATATCAAACCTATAAAAAGGTTTGGACCTCAGAACATTCTTTCAGATGCAATTCTCTGTCCTTGAAGGAATATGAGAGCCTATACAATTTCTTTAGAACACATACTGAAAGCTCAAGAGAAAATAAAAACAAAAAAAAGAAAGCATTAACACAACAGGATGAGAACAAAAAAACATTAAAGGGACCAAGTACCCAGAGTTGCCTAAGAAGCTTTCAAGTTCATATGAAATACACATTCTGACCATAAATATGGTCTCCTCCACCAAAGCTATGCATTCTTTGTCTATTTAATTTAAATATGCCAACAAATTCTGAAGTATGAGCATCCACCAGTATGAAACAATGGGGACCTCACTACCTACCAACTAAATTCCAAAACTAAATCAATTCCTTGGAACTATGAAACCTACTTGGAAAACATGGCATCTAAAAAACAATTATTTAAAACCAATATCAAAAATAAACAAACATTTGTAATCAGAACATTCTTAACAGCATTTCTCGTTCCCAATGGATTTGAAGATACTGTAATGCCCAAAAAGAGACTTTTACACCAGACAGGGTGAGGGATTTACAACAGCACTCCAGCCACCTGAAACCAAATTAAACTAAAAATTAATTTCTGAAAGAAAAAAATCTAGAGTACCTACCATTTTACCCTTTTCATATGGGACTTCCTGAGTGTCACGCGAGTTTGTGACTGGTTTGTTCTCGTTGTTTTCCAACCTAATGTGCCGAAGCTGATTGTTAGGCACATCTTTCACATAAATCCACCTTACATGAAACTGTCCCTTCCACTTATCTTGAGCCCACACAGATGATGAGCTGTTGTAGTCCACTGGTGATATCATCTGTGCTAATCCACAAAAATGTCCAGATCCATTAACAGAGAAAAAGAGATACACTGGACCTTTACCCTCCCTTTCACGATAAGCAGCATCCAACCGCTTGTTTCCATGCTCCGTGGAACACCAAATCTCATACTTTATGGATCGATGAATATCATCCTCTGAGTACGATTTAATAACAAAGAATCTAGCATTCTTTGGATTAAGATCAAAGTCACTAGGGTTATAGTCATTGCGCATTCGAAGTCCTTCCAGGATTGGATCATCCGGCTGCAGCTCAGCTGGGATCTGTCCTGGAACATGTGGCAAGGGTGCGCGCTGGGCCACAGACATTTGGGGACCCCCCTGGGGAGATGGTGGCAAATCCATCTGACCGTGGTGCATCCCACCAGTCTGCAGCAAGGGAGGTGGAGGTTGCTGCTGCTGCTGCTGGGGTGATGATGGCATTTGTTGCTGATGTTGATGCTGCTGGTGAGGATGCTGTTGGTGCAAGTGCTGCTGATGATGCTGAGGTGCCTGCTGGGGATGCTGCTGGTGTTGGTGCTGTTGAGGTGATGCCTGCATCTGCTGTGGGGAGGACTGCTGCTGTTGTGGTCCAGACTGTTGTTGCTGCTGTCCTGGTTGTTGCACTTGGTGAGTGGGGGGTCCCTGTGGTGGTGTGCGGGGTGGTGGGGGCGTGGAGTAAGAAGTGGAGGTGGTGGAACGTGAGCCACCTCTCGGAGCCTCCCAAGCAGGTCTAGGAACTGGAGGAGGAGCCACAGGCTTTGGTCCACTGCCATTTTTTCCTTCCCAAGTGCCAATGTCCATGTGACGCCCTGGGACAATAGAGGACATTGTGGTTTTGTCTCTACGTCGGTTAGGTTGAGGTTTGGCTGGCTGTGAAGCAATACTAGCCCATGATATGCCTTTCTTTGGTTGCCCAAGTCCAACTGATGTTTCACCTCCAGGGCTGCTCCCACCACTGGGCTTAACCTCGACTCCACCTCCATTTCCATTTGTTGTTGTGCCTTTGGCACCACTAGCTCCCCCATCCCTTGGTAAATCTTGAGCACTTTTTGGATCTGCTAAGGTAAGGCCTTGCACACCTTGGTCTAACACCTTGACACGATCATCGGTGTAAACATTGTCCCGCTGATAGTAATCATCATACTGTTTGCTGCCCCCGCGTACATCAGAACCACCCCAAGCGTTGTAATCACCATTTCCATGAAAACTGTAGTTAAATCCTGGAGGGTTGAAGCCACCAAAACTGCCACTGCTGAACATACCATCAATGGCGCTGTGAGAGTCATAGCCCATTTGGCCGCCATATCCACCAAGGAAAGTCTGCATGTGATCGCCCCCATTACTCCAAGTTCCGTCACCAACACCGAATGCCTGAAAGAACAGAAGATATGAAAAACTAGTTCTACACATTTAAGGGTAGAAATAAAACTAACAATTCTGGTTATATATCAAAATGAATAAACAATACCAAAGGGGGAAAATATGAATCCGAATTCTCATTTTCAAGATTTTATATCAAATTATGTTTTAAAGTACTTCCAGAGAAATGCAAATTTTACCATCATATTGGCTATGAATTATAAAAATCAAAAAGGTAATATTTCAATACTAAAGAGAGAGTGCTATCAAAACAGCCTCAAAACCTTGACAATTTATCTATACTTACTCAAAAAGATAAAACTTATGATTAACAAAAAGCTGAAAAAGATTTTGCACATTCCACATAAAAATCCACACTATCCCTTAATACTATTGCTAATGAATGTACAGCATAAACTTATCTTTTTGAACATTAAGCCATTTCCCTAAACAAGGTGGGGCCAAAGTTAAAATTTATAATACAATGGGACCTTTTACCTATGGCGTGCCTCTTAATACTTACCCCTTACATAAGAACTGTGGAACATAAACTTTTGTACAGAAATATTTGGGGCTCTGAAGCTTACTGTTCTAGTGAGAATAATTAGACAATTGAAAGAAAATGCTATAAGAACCTTTTCAATGACTATGGTGGCTTCCATGGCTTCTGCCACTCAGTAAATTACATTTTCCTACATTACATCACTTGTAGTTCTCCCCAAATTAGTTATTATCCAATCAAAATAATGCATTTGATAAACATCAAACTTTACCTGGTATGGGGTGGAGGTCATATAGTAAGAGGACATATATGGGTCAGAAGCAGCAGCAGCCGCAGCCATCGAAGATGTCATGGGACTTGTGTAACTCTGGAATGAGGAGTAATTCTGCGCCAAAGTTAAACTGAATCTCAAGCAATGAATACAAAAGTAATTGTCAGGATGGTCATCTTTGACATCTTAAAGATGGTCAAAGAATATGCTATATGGCATTCAAGTCTAATTACTTTACAGAAGGTACAAAGCATCAAAACACTTTAAGAACTACAAACACCACCCTACTTACAAAAGAGTTACATTCCGGATGGCCGTTTGAATGTGGAACTGTTTTTAAGTTGGTTACTGTCCTCTTCATGCCTATTTCAGTACAGTATGATATAAAATAAATTCAGTACTACACACTTTTTCATCCTAAAATGCAATACACTGTACATATGTACAGATTAGGTGCGCAAAACAGTATTTGAACTTATGGGTGGCAAAAGGAGAGCGCTCTGAACACAATTTTAACTTGTGATCCTGTTTGTACCTCAGAATGTTTTTAAGTTAAATCTTTGTAAGTGGGATGGTGTCTGCTTATAGTTATTTGTCTGGTCACTGTTATGAAACAGAGTGAAATGTTGGGCTTGTACTATCTACTACTTTTTACTGTGCAGCGTATTGCAAATGATTTAAGTGATGATATAAACAGTCAATGGGACCATCCTGTATTTAGGAAAATGGGCCACTTCAGTATATACAGGGTCTTTTGATTAGTGTTCAATGGGAATGATGACCCAAACTTTATTGGTGGTATTTGACTGCAAATTTTCTTGCGAGTTTGTAACTGAATTATATATATTAACTATACTATTCAAGAGTCTAACAGATTTCTTTGGCCTGTCCTGAACATGCTTCCTCAAGGGTATATTATAAATTAAAAAAATGTTAATAAACCAAACAGTACATATACACTTTCAACAATCACTTAGTTATAAACGTCCGGGATTAAACTAAAGTATAGTATTACTTTAAGAACAATGCAAATCCTCTACAATTCTGAGCAGAATAAAACATTCTAGAGCAGAATAAAACATTCTAGTAACGATAAAAAGGAAGCAAAAGTATGCTACCCCTTTCCATTATGGAAGACAATAAGGGAATTCAACAATTATTTTAAATACCCATCCTTTTGACTTTTCCCATCACTCACAGTCAACTTCTTTCACTCACTGTATGTACAGAAAAAACTTCAAATACTCCATATACACCTTAAAGCATATTTCCTATTCAGAAGGTTCTACTCATGACAGTTCACAAGTCAGATTTCTTTCACTTCATCAAACTACATTAACACTCAAGGAAGACGCTCAGTAAAGAGCTCAACTGACAAATAACCTTTCTAAATCTAAATTTAGTTTCATTACATAGCTGCCTATGGGAACAACGCATGGAGGTGTTTGGTTTTCACAGGATTCCGGCCTATTATAATTTGCAGTGATTAATCTCCTGTAAATCTTACACCCAACACAGTAGTAAGTTTACCTTAGTTTAACCAGACCACTGAGCTAATTAACAGCTCTCTAGGGCTGGCTTTCGAAGAGTTAGATTCATTTCATGGTTAGAAAACGCTGGTTACCTAGCAACAGAACCTACAGTTTGTTGTGGAATCAGACACATTATAATGAAATGAATTTCTATCACCAGAAATAAATTCCTCTAATTCTTCGTGGCGGTTGGAGAATTGAACACGGACCAGGCGGAGTGCTAGCCAAGAACGATACCGACCCGTCCAATGAGGAACCTACAACACACGAAGCTTTTCTAAGCTTTACTTTAGAGAAAAAACAAAGCATCTGTCACACTCAGACTTCACCAGCATCTCACATGCACTTCTAACCAATACTGTCTCTAAACTTTGATCTTCAACATTTGTATTATAACAACAACTACACAACAATTCCCTCCTCAAGGATACAACTTCTAATAAAATGTATCTATTTTTGTTTTGTCCAATGTATATATTTTTGTTTTGTTAGGACTGAAACTGACGCACCAGACATTTGCAACTACTGCTTCACAACTGCATTATGAAAGGATATCAAAAATAAGTACTATTCATTTGAATGAAAAAAAAATTGTAGAAATCTGGCTTAATTTGGTAAAACTTCATGATACCACCATGCTATACGTTACCCAAGAACAAGAACGCATGCTGGAATCCCATCTTCTGGTTATATTTACCTGGTCTTTGGGCCCATTTGGCACTGAAAATAAGAAAGATCACAATGAAACATACTTTAAGATAGTTAAAAAAAATCTAAACTTGGTGTAAACAAAAATATCAAAAACGAACATACAGTATAACTTAATTTTTCCTGCAACATCTCTAGTAAAAACCAAAAGTGAATATAAGTAAATAATCTAAAAAAAAAAAATCCTGCATACCCAAAGACTAGAACTACCTGGCAAAAACCAACCATCGCCAGACAAGTGTCATACGGAAAACAAACGGCCCCTTTTAAATCCTTAGCACCAAACTCTGACACATTTTTCTTGTCATTTCCTTTTCTTGTACAGTTTTCTTACCATGAACCTTACAGTCCTCAACAAGGAAAACAACCACAACTACAATTCAGTTGTGCATTTTAAAAACCATGCGATGCGGTAGAAAGCTCCATATTCGTTCTCCGGATTAGGACTCACGATTCGTGGGTTTCTCTGTGGAACATATCTAGCCATTATTAGTGGAAAATTCGCCCGTGCGGTATTTTTTCACTGAGAAATATTCACTAATTACTGTATTTTCATATAATTTTCATGAAGCGCACTTTTTGTGATAAAACTAACAAAATACTCAGGTATATGCACATTTTACAGGGTTTTTCTTGTGTTTAAACTATCAAAATGGGCAGTTCTAAGTGTTTTTAGAGGGTTTTAAGCATTCATGGAATTACAGCTATTTCGAAGTGCATCCCGTTCACGGGGTTCACTGTATTCTATTACAACAAAAAATCTAAATTGTAGTTTCAATTGAACACTAACTTTTTGAATTTAAGTGACAACTTTCAAACGTACCCACCACAGACAAAAAACACACACAACTACAGACTGCACAGTGATTGCAATGTATGTTTTATCATTGTAAAATTGCACCGAAATACTTTGCACCAACATCTGCAAGGGTACCTTCTGAAAATATTCCATCACCCTAAACATAATGTATTTGGTTCCGTTCATCTGCACACACACAACCGCTTCCAGTTACATTATGAATCAATTGTTATGAGAGGGTGGAAAATAAGATGGAAGAAAGAGAATATGAACAGAGGTACAGTAAATGGAACGAAAGGGGTTGCAGCTAGGGGCCGAAGGGACACTGCAAAGAACCTTAAGTAATGCCTACAGTGCAATGCATGAGGTGCACTGATGGCACTACCCACACATGGGGGAGACTTAGAATAAAAGGAGAATCGGGGGGAAAATACATTATGTGAGGAGAGACAGAAGATAATGCATGACGTACCACCTGATAAGGAAGAAGACACTATCCAAATGACTAGCCAAAGGTATCCTCAACACTGACAGAGAAGCTCTTCCTGAAAGTTATTCTACATATTGTCTGAAGTTACTTTAGAATTTTTCTTGACCATTCAACATGTTTGTTAATTTATACCATTGCATTTGGATTTTATCATGTAGTTCATACTTGAGTTAACTCTTAAAACTGGGTCACTAATGATTCACCCCACTTCTGTACCATGCTACAGAGGTCTTTCTATGTGAGGCTTCCAAAAACAACACTAAGCACTTCAAATTATAATGAATGGTCTGTACTGTAAAAAAAAATAAAAAAGCTCCCATTCAAAACAGAGTGAATCTCCAATTCAGTTTCTTCTGAAACAAAGAAAGCATGGTTTTTCTGCCATATATTCACTCTCATTTAATATACAGTACAATGTGTCTCACTGACCAACTCCTCAATACTTTTGACTTGACTTAGTATAAATAACAAATTTCATACTGGTTTTCTGAAGGAGACAATTTTCAACTAAACAAATCATGTTGTTTTATATGACCTTAAAATGAAGATGGGGTATGAAACTATGGAAGAGAAAGTTGGTTTACAGAGAGAGAGAGAGAGAGAGAGAGAGAGAGAGAGAGAGAGAGAGAGAGAGAGAGGAGAGTGTGTGTGAAGTCATCAGCAACCAAATGTAGCAAGGCAATCCAGATTCTCATGAACACCCAACTGTCTACTGACCACTCCCACTCTGAATCTGCCTAGATGGTCAGGCACACACATACTCTTAAATTTCCTGCAAGTAGTTGCAGGGTTCATTATGCCTTACTTTCAGTTACAGTATATAGTATTCTGATTGGAATCTCTTGCCATGTATACTGCATTAACTCACTTCCCTAATTAAAAACCAGTACCTGTACAGTATATAACAAGCTGATGCTACTAGCAGAAAGATAACCACCCATTCAGCTAAGTCATCTACACATCAACTATTGATATGATCCAGTAGAATTTCAGTAAAAATCAGAATGATTTGCAATGGAAAACTAAACCATGTCTTTTGAGACCACAACAGTAAGCCATGAAGAAGTTTTAAAAGGTTTGGTTATCTACGCTAATGCAATCACCTCCATAGCATCCTTATCTGAATAAACATGTTATGCAATATCTGTACTTGACTTCTTAAAATTAAACTGATACACAGCAGAGTATTACCTACTTCAACTAAAAAACTTCAATCAAAACCCCCATTCAAAGATACAACTATAACATGTTTGCAGTTCAACCTTTTTAATGTAAGACTGTACACCAGGTTACAAATGGGTCACTAATAATGTATAGTTGCTGTATACTAATCAACACAGTACATATGTATTTGTATAACCTAGATGTGTTTCAGATTTGAAAAAACCAAACAAAATCATCACAGAACCTCAGAAACATCCAAATTCTAACGGTCAGAACGTTAGCAATAGCTATCTCAGTTGCCCTATATCAACTATGAAGGACAATTTTTATCTATATGAAAACTTTTAAGGAACGCTGCTGAATTCGTACAAATTGTTATGCCATACTTATTACTTATGTAATTAAAATAGTGAGGCTTTTACTGTAAATGGTTGTTTTGATCTACATTTTTTACAAACTGAAAAACATTAACTTTATCATCATTGGTAGAAAGAAAGGCCTTACCATTAACTAGTTTAACCTGCTGGACTCTGAGACAATTATGATAAGAACATACTAAGATAATATTTCTCCAAATTTATCTTGACAATCAAGTTTAACCTCTTAAACCTGTATTATCAGAAGCAGAGGGGTGAAGTAATTTTAAAGAAAGTAGAGAGAGAGAGAGAGAGAGAGAGAGAGAGAGAGAGAGAGAGAGAGAGAGAGAGAGAGAGAGAGAGAGATAAAAGGGTTTGACACACCAAAGCTAAACCCCTAGACTGCTGCTCACCTGCACAGCACAACACAAATGGCCAAACCTAAAATACTCGAGCATTTACAAAGAACAAAAAACTGTAATGTGCAGAAAACTAATTCAACACCAAATGAAAAAGTACACAAGCTAATTCATCATCAATTAAAAACAATAGTAGAAAAAAGCAGACTCTCCATTAAGTTGAAAGTAACAAAAATCCACAAAAGGCACTGGAGATTCAAGCAGATTATACAGTAACTTATAGCCTTTTACCATTCAATTTTTGAGTGGATTATAAATTTACTTATAGCCTTTCCCTATTCAATTTTTGAACAGCCTCCCAACTGAAATGCATCAGAATTAAATCCTATGCAAAACATCTGATCTGTATAGTTTAAGAATAAGATGTTAAACATGAAAATGTCTCCCTGGAAGTGTACTGCCTCTGTATATAACCTTTGAATATCACAGGGCATGCTGTAATGATGTAACCAAACAAAAAAGCAAAAAATATTTCACTTCTCTAAGCAACTCACTTTGATGTACCTAGTTCTAACAAATAATACTTCAAAGTCTGACTGAGTCACTCAAAATCAAGGACATGTGGGTTAATAACCTTGCATTTTATTCAACAAGATTTTCCCTCCCCCTCCCCCAACCTTCCTCAAAAGTAGAGAAAACAAGAAACATTGGCCAACACATACCATAATGTTTAACAGTGTTCAATTTTGAGACCAAATAAAGATTAGCGCAACTCCTTACCATCAAAATCAAAATGGCTATATTAACTTTACATGATAAATATATCCTCTCCATTAGAGAAATATTGAGAAAATAAACCATTACCAAAAGGCTTGCTTTAGAAGAGAGTGAGCAACAACAAAAGGGTATATATATATAAAACCCTATACTAAGAGTTTCAGCTAAGTCCCTTCCACAGTAGAGGCAGAATTACAAAAGCTTTCTAAAAATAAAACTTTTCATAAATGGTTTTACATCTGCTTTTCCTTTTAAGGAGTTGGATGTGAAATATGCTCTCTCCTTTCTTCTCTGTCCTATACTCTGTTTACTGGAACTGCCATCAGGCATAGATTTTCATCTATTCCCTTTCTCCATGATTTCCTGACCCTTCCATCAAGTCTTCGACCTACTTCTGTATTTACTGACCTTCCGTCCAAACTGTTCCTCATCCCTTTTCAACTCATTTCAATCCTTGAGAAATCAAGTCTTTTTGCCATTCTCCTGACACCAAACCTCTCCACCATTTCTCAATCTGTGGTACAATCTTCGCACCATGCACTGACCATGAATCTTGACATTTCATGATCACACCCTTCCTAAATATCCACTAACTTCCTTAGCAGTGCCAACATTTCTGCTGCATAATATAGTAGTAGTACATTTCAATTTGTCAGTAATCTAGCTCCTGTCTCTATTCCATACATGTTGCAGCTATTCTCTTACTGCTCTCTCAACTCCCCTCTTCTCCCTTGGCTTTTGTAATGCATTCTGAGCACCAAAATCTCTTACCCCTTGTGTATTTTGTAAGCTTGAGTGTCTCAGGTCTCACGTGACACCACAGCACAGTATATAGTTTAGCATCAACGCCTACATTTTCCCACAACCACCACATTGGCACTTTCCTGACTACTTTTTCCTTTGTCTCCTTTCCAGTCATCATAAGCTTCTTTTTTTTTTTTTCATTTATTTGTGAGCCCTCTCCTCTCCTCCCCTTTCCATTCTTCCACCTTTTTTTAAACATTTCCACAAACTTTTCCTGATATTCTGCTGTCCACACTAGGTTACATTCATGAAGCAGCTATGAGTGAGGAGTTCAGCTTCTTCCATTACTATAATAAACAGCAAGGGGGATCAGCACTGGTCCTTGGTGGCCACCATCACTGATTTCAAGCTTCTGATGCACCTGCCACTGTCTTCACACTAAGGGTACTATTATAACAGATTAACATCACTGGCTTCCCATGATTTTCTGGTACCCTCTACATTCCAATCCCCATTTACTTTTTGCTCAATACTGTACTCGGTCAAATGCTTTTCAAGATCCTAAAAAAGAGTTCCTTTACATGGTACTTTTCGTCTTGATAAAAGCTGCTTCTGTTAAATAAGAGGTATAGCTTCTTTACATGGCACTACTCTCCTTCAGCACTTTGCCTTGATGACCCAGGCAGTCACAATGCCAGTTAATCCCAAGTTACTTACATTGTCAAACATCTCAGGTGTTTTCACGGCATACTCAAATTGTCTAATTACTATTCTGTATCTTCCACACTGCAGCGCATCCATTTTTTTTTATTTCTAAGTCTCAAGGATGACCATCTCTCCAGCTACTTTTAAAAACCATTTATTATTCTGGATGTTCCTAGGGTTTTTCCATATGTCATCTTCCCAACATACCTTTTAACCTCTTCACCTACTATGTTCTCTACTGGCCCTTCTATTATTTGAGTTCATTAATTAAAGTTTGATCTCATGAGTCCGCTTCTGCCAATGTTCATTCACTTCATTCAGAGGTTTCAAAATATTGTTTCCATCATTCCAGTATCATTTTATTCAAACTTTAATTACTACATTGTTCTATTCCATATACTTCCCCCTTCACATTTTTCTCAACCACTTTGCTATCCTGAATATTTTCTCTTCCCTCTACTTTGCTGTCATTCCGACTTCATTCGTCCCACCTACTCCTCCTTGCTCCTGCCACCAAGCTTTTAGCATTCTTCCTCTTTTTCCCTAATACATCTCCACCCTCTTCCCTGCCCGTCCCCTGCCAGAACTTAAAGATTCTCTTCCTGTCTGTATTTTCACACCAGAACCACCTCTCACTCTCTCAATATCCATTCCCCAATATCACTCTGCATACTACTTTTCCAGCCTTTGATATATATTCTTTAAATGATTTCTATTGACCACTTTTTCTTAATATATAAGCAATCACCTTTTCTTGATATGCCTTTTTAATTCATTCATATTTCAGTTTCCATGGCTTTCTTTTCTGACGGGCTCTCTTCCATCTTTTATCCCCTCAATATTAAGCAATTTACAGAAATCTACATTGAGTTAGCCTGCTTAACCTTGTATAAGAAGGAATAACACTTGATCACACACACACACACACAAAAGAAGGCTATGGCTAGCACAATACAGAACTACTGTGTTGCAAGAGCAAGCATTGAGTTCAATGTTATTCATTCATTTTTCAACTATTTTATGTGTACTATATATACTGCACATACCACTGATTATATACAGCTGAAATATGCCTGTCAAGTATCAGTTCCTCTAAAAGTAAGTACTATATAGAGAATAAATAAGCTTCCATACTAAATGAAAGTATTACAACAAATAGCAAGTCTTTCCCAGACAAACTGATCCCAATATGAAACAGAGAACCAAATGATATTTCTTAATATTATTGTACTTAAGCTCCTGAGGAACAATTCAAAAAAAGATAACATTAAATGCCTTCACTCAAAACCAGCACCAGCCAAAGAGATTAGTTAGGTACCCCAGTTGGAAATTCAACGAGCTGCCCTTTGCACCTGTTGCTTCACCAACATCACCTTTATTTATGAAGTAAATGTGATGAGGATAATCCCTTCCAACCTACCACAGTCCCTTTAACCCATGCTTTCTCTTCACATCCATTCAATCACATTAATGCAAAAGCAATATTTTGCCTGGAAGGCTAAATGACTGAACTCTTTACTGTACTTATTTCTTCAGCTGCAATATCTATGCTCCATCTTTGTAACAAAATTCTACAAAATTTGCAAAATGCCTACCTCCTTTCACTAATATCTGTTATGAAATTTATATATGCAGTATAAAAATTTCAGACAGGTCCATTACTTTAGTCTTTGTCTCAGACCTTTCAGCTACTTGATAATGAAAACATGCACAAAAGCACCCTTTCCTCTGCCAATCAGATATATACTGTAAAGCACCTCCAGCTACCTAATCATCCTACAGAACAAAGACTTTGTTATAATATTAAAATATATAAACGCTGAACTCTGTACTGTCATAGAAAACTGATCAAATATCTGTACGTTGCATTGTTAAGAGCTGATCATAAAAGAATACAAATGCACCTACCTATCTAATACTGTACTAACCATCCCCCTAGGGGAGGGTAAAGAAACAATTGATTTAAGGACTCTGACATGACAACAACAAAGGTTTTTGATGCAGCAAGACAAGAGTAGCATATTCAGTAATGAAACACCACAATTTGTAATCTTCAACTATCAGCCTATACCACAAATGAAAGAACAACTTTGCACTATGACACTCCCTATATTTGGACTACAAGCTGGCCTATGAAGCTATAGAAATGTAGGGAACTCAGTGACAAAGATTGAATCCTAATCAATCTTACCATAAACAACAATATCAAGTCATAATTAAACACTTCATTAATGCAAAAATTCAATTCAGCACTCTCCCTTCCAAACCCTAAACTATGCCTTAAAATGTTAAAAAAAATCACCTTTCTACAATAAAAACCACAACAGCAATGAAGTACAAATACGTATTGACAACCAATTTTAAATGAAGGCTACTGATAGAAAGAAAAATTGGTATAAAATTTATGAAACAAGTTACTTCAAAAGTCAATGTAAGTGGACACGCACCAACACATGAAAATTTTAACAGTGAGGTTATATGATGTTTTCACCTGATACATCTTTTGAAATATGAATTACAAAAATTTCAAAAAACTGTACAATGCTAGTCAGCTTACATAACATATCACAGGCCTATTGATCACTCAAAATAATCTTACCTTCTTCATCCAAGCTCTTTTGAAAATTAAAACACATTATGGGGATGGGTCGCATAACCACTCTGCTTGTAGCAAATGTCTATGATAGTGTACTGTACTAGTTGCCTTCTATATTTTTTAGCCATAACAAAACTACTACTTTCCTTTCAAAATATGGATTAAAGCAACCTCATATTTCAAATTATTTTACTGCTGAGACTATCCTTTAATCCATTTCCACTGAAAACTCACGGAGCTGGTGTTACAAGCAGAATTTCTTACTAATCAGGCATTTATTTTGCTGAAATTCTGCAAGTAACTACTGGTGGTATTTGTCCACTGCAGTTATTAGGCTACTGTATCTGCAATAAGCTAGCATACCCAAAGAATGACTAGGTTAACTTCTGTCTATGATCTAATTTCAACACCACAAGCCTAGGCTATCTAATTTCAACACCACACGCCTAGGATACAGAAATTCTGACAAGGCATTCACAACTTCAAAATCTTGCTGTTTTAACAGTTCAGAAGGGTAATACTATAATTCTTTCTTACCATTAAATTCAATAAACACCTATATGCATTTTGTAATTTTTTCTTTATAGACTATTAAGAGCAGGTGGGTACAACCTTATGAATACCTAGTAAATTCCTGAAGCCCTCTATTTTTTTTTAACAAGATCTGTAACTTGTTGGACATTCAGTTTAGACTTACACTTGCAGTGAATGTACCAAAGAATACAACTTGCCAAATCTCCTTTTTTTTTTTAGTCAATACATACATAGTATTAATTAACTAAACGTTTTTAACTTCTCATGATTAAATTTCCACAATGTTTGGAATGATCATGGCATAATCCCTTCAACCGGATTCCTAACTCTGTTTTTAAGACCTCACGTGAATCAGTAAACTAGTAAATTTCCCATGATGGTAATGCATGGATTCCCAATTGCCATTGTTTTTAAGACCTTAAGTGAATCAGTAAGCTAGTAAATTTCCCATGATGGTAATGCATGGATTCCCAATTGCCATTGTTTTTAAGACCTTAAGTGAATCAGTAAGCTAGTAAATTTCCCATGATGGTAATTTCCCAGTGCCATTGGTAATGAATCAAGTAAATTTCCAATGCATGGCCATTGTTTTTAAGACCTTAAGTGAATCAGTAAACTAGTAAATTTCCCATGATGGTAATGCATGGATTCCCAATTGCCATTGTTTTTAAGATTTCCCATGATGGTAATGCATGGACCATTGTTTTTAGGCATAAGTGAATCAGTAAAATTTTCCATGATGGTAATGCATGGATTCCCAATTCCATTGTTTTTAAGACCTTAAGTGAATCATTGAAATTTCCCATTGTTTTTTAAGACCTTAAGTGAATCAGTAAGCTGGTAAATTTCCCATGATGGTTTTTAAGACCTTAAGTGAATCAGGATTCCCTTAAGTGAATTATTTCCCATGATGGTAATTAGTTCCCAATTGCCATTGTTTAAGACCTTAAGTGAATCAGTAAGCTAGTAAATTTCCGCATGGATTCCCAATTGCCATTGTTTGACCTTAGAAGTGCAGTAAATTTCCCAATTCCCAACTGTCATTGTTTTTAAGACAGTGAATCAGTAAGCTAGTAAATTTCCCATGATGGTACTGCATGGATTCCCAACTGTTATTGTTTTTAAGACAAGTGAATCAGTAAGCTAGTAAATTTCCCATGACAGTTATTACCACGGCAAAATGTCTTGCATTTAAAGGATTTTTTTTTACTTGAGAATGAAATCTCACACTAATTAACCACACCCAAAAGTTATAAGCATGGTAAGCCCTCCCTCTTCCACTGAACCATAGTCAAGCCCCAACACTTCAAATACGCAATATGCCAAGTTACATTAGTCCTGGGCAACCAGCCCCAGCCACTTAGGATCTAGCAACTTTGATTAGGATGTATTGCTGTACTTCATTCCTGTGATTTATGGCCCTCTCTGATTAGTTCCAGGCCAGGGTCAAGACCCAGCATCCTAGATCAGAATTTATCCTTCATACTTAATATTGGGGGTGGGGGTTTACAAATTGCACACATGAAACACACATTCTTCCCTCTGCTTTTCATGTGATTAATGCATTTTTGACTACGCACGTTGGTGCAATTCATTGATTTTGGTTTTCCTTTATACATAACCCACAGTTTGTCGCCGAGGTTGTCCCGTGTTAAGATAAAGGGGTTGGGAAACTCAAAACTGTGCACTATACAAAAATATTAATCGCAAAACATGCATATATTACGCGATGAATACTGTAGCTGAAAGTAATATAAGGTTCGTGAATGGTACTTGAAAAAATGTATTTACTAATGTAAATACATACAAAGGTTATTTTCTCTCAACTTTTCTTCCACTGTTCTTTGTAGTGACATTCTCCACTTATTTTACAATGCCCACATAGTTAAACTGCATGACCCTAAGCTATAAACCTAAGCCTACTTATAAATCAAAAGCGACACTACATATTTGAGTTACAATGAGGTGAATTCACAGTAATGAATGTTTACCATTCCAGATGAAATGAAACCAAATATCTTTCAAAACCAAAACAAATTTGCCTAAAGAGTTTGGGGGGCATTATCTTGCCTCAGCTGTTTTCAGCATGGGAAATAATGTGGTAAGTTGCACGAGGAATTAATTTACAGGACTTGAAGATGAACTGGAAAACCCACAGGCCCAAGGCTACATCTACTTCACGATAACCCTCTAGGTTGTAAGTACAACCCTGACCTGCCTAAATCTACTTCACAATAACCCTCTAGGTTGTAAGTAAGACCCTGACCCAGGGTTGGTGATTTTTTTTATTTAAAAAAAAAATTTTTTTAAATAAAAAAAATCAGTGATTTCATTTTTTTTATTTGATTTTTTATGTTAGATGTTTTTTTCATTCCTTTTTTTCCTCAAAATGTATTTTATGACAAAATCCACACAGTTCTGGCCAAAAGTATGTACTTGCAATTTCTTTTTTATACCAAAATAAATAGATGCAGCACAGTTATGTTCAAGTTTTTGTTAACCTCCAAACCATATTTTTCAATTTGTTTGCTTTCAAATTAAAAAAAATTAAAAAATTTTAAATGTAAAAATCATGATTTTTTTAATGAAAAAATCAATGATTTAATCACTTGAATAAATCAATTTGATTTAATCATTGCCAACCCTGCCCTGACTTGCCTACATCCACTTCACAATAACCCTCTAGGTTGTAAGACCCTGACCTACCTACATCTACTTCACAACAACCCTCTAGGTTGTAAGTAAGACCCTGACCTGCCTACATCTACTTCACAACAACCCTCTAGGTTGTAAGTAAGACCCTGACCTGACTATATCTACTTCACAATAACCCTCTAGGTTGTAAGTAAGACCCTGACCCGCCTACATCTACTTCACAATAACCCTCTAGGTTGTAAGACCCTGACCTGCCTACATCTACTTCATAACAACCCTCTAGGTTGTAAGTAAGACCCTGACCTGCCGACATCCACTTCACAACAACCCTCTGGGTTGTAAGTAAGAACTGAGCCTGACATACCTACTTCACAATAACCCTCTAGGTTGTAAGTAACCCTGACCTGCCTACATCTACTTCACAATAACCCTCTAGGTTGTAAGACCCTGACCCGCCTACATCTACTTCACAACCTAACCCTCTAGGTTATGTAAGACCCTCACCTGCCTACACCCATCACTTCACAATAACCCTCTAGGTTGTGACCTGATACATCTACTTCACAACAACCCTCTAGGTTGTAAGTAAGACCCTCACCTGCCTATATCTACTTCACAATAACCCTCTAGGTTTGTAAGACCCTGACCCGCCTACATCTACTTCACAATAGCCCTCTAGGTTGTAATTAAGACCCTGACCTGCCTACATCTACTTCATAATAACCCTCTAGGTAAGTAAGACCCTGACCTGCCTATATCTACATCACGATAACCTCTAGGTTGTAAGTAAAACCTGTCTTTAGGCCAAGCAATGCTACAACTGCATTATAATGACGCAAGAAACATGTTAAAGGTGTGTATTCCTAAAATCAAGAAATTTTGGGTTAGTTCGATCCTCCACAAAACAGGCTACAAGTATACAGGAAGACTGCTAATAATTGTATGCCTCGCCAAATAGGAGTTTAATATGGTCAAATATTAGTAATTTTTTTTCCAACACAAATATGAGATTAACTAAATAATAAGTCAAACATTTACATAAAAAACTATGACGTTTTCTACTGTTGTTGCTCTGAAAGTGTTCCATTACTTCATGGACACTGTTCGAGAAGTGTCTCAAATATTTTCTGACTTCTACCAACATGCGCAAAATGTGCTAGTGGCAAGGGCACCAACTTTATTACAGTAAATCTATGTAAAAAAAACTGACACTTAAACAACTCCTTATCCACCTGGAATAGCAGTGATCCCTGCCAACTGATAAAAAAAACTCTCCAAACGGAAATGAATTACCAGGACTGAGATATGACTAAAAAATGCATGTCTTCTGGCTGTTCTTTCTAACATTACAATAAAGGATGGCTTACGCTGTGCACAGAGCTATGGAAAAGAAAGCTGTCCCTTTACAAGTTATGACTTAAAGTGCTCTAGCCTATTATGTTGGGACGAACTCCTGCATTTAACTTTTAGATTTCTAGTGCTCTAGGTCAAATTAGGAACAGGATAAAGAGTCAAGGAGGGCACTCCCCAAAAGTCAGGTTAGGCAGCATCTCTGAATTTACTCTAAGCTTTACAGCACTCTAGGTCAAGTTTGAGTGGGCGGGGTTCCCAGGAGTGAAAGCATACCCAACCCTGTCAAGTAATGACCTGGTGCCAAAGGTTAGGGTAGGTTACATTAGTGCAAGGAAGATAAGATGAATATCTTTCCTGTAATTGGCTCTGTGACATTTGTCTTTTATAATACTACAATAAATACTAATTATAGATGTGAGCCACATTTTTCTAATTGGTTACATTCGTAATATATGGGTAACTGGGCAAAAACAATATTGACTAGGCTAGTTTGCATCAACAATAAATCAGAAAGGCATGACATATAGCCTACGATAAGCTGTCTTAAAGTATATGGTTCATGTTGCTGGCATAAAACTTAAAAGTGTCAATGTGCTACCTAGGCCCGTAGGCCATTTCTACATATATCTCATTTAGACCTATTTGATCATGAAATTAACAAGCCAATTGGACCTAAACATCTCCCACTATCAGTCAAGAAAATAACTAAGCTAGGTTGGGCACTGCCAATTGCACATTCCCAAAACTCAAGTAAATGACCCTACTTCAACTATCTGTGATTATAAACCTTACTTTAGCCCATTATATGACGGCTAGGCTACAGCAGGTAAAGATGTAATTTAACAATAACCAGACAAGCTACGTTCCACTCTAGGGCTAGGCTATGCACGAGTGCCTAGCTCGTGCAGTAAAAAGCTGAGCATAACGATTAATCATTCCACCTGACGTGGGGGAACTATCTAAATGAGATAAAAGGGCTCGTGGCAAGCAAAAGAGTGTCGGAAATCTAACGGCAGCTGCACAACCAGCACCAATCCCAAGCAACGTCCCGTCCCGGAGGCAGCCGCGATGGGAAAGGCTGAAAATGATGACCAGCCAATCACTCCATTTCGCGTGAGAGATTTATCTAAAGGGGTTCGAAAACGGCAAGAAGGGCGCTCTGTTCCCAAAGGGAGGAGGAGACGGCAAGACCGTCACGATCATCATCCACTTCCTTCGCTTAACCTTTGAAGGGGCATTACCGGGATCCACTTCGGCACACGTCCGTCACCACCACCACCACCACCACAGCCGACATACGACAACGAAAGGAGGCACGACGTTGCAACGACGGCAAAATGGGAGAGAGCAGCGCCGTGATGACGACGATGACAACATCGTCATCGCATGATCGTCGTCACCACCACCACCACCACCGTCACCACCACCACCACCGAAAAACCACCACAACAACAACATCACGATGATGATGATGACAATTTCCAACTTCTTCTTTTCCCCCTTCCCTGTTTTCCACACTCGCACTTCTCATCAACCAACCTGATGTTCCTTGTCCTTTCATTCGCTGCATATCAGTGTGTCCAGCGTACATATAAGTGTCACTTTTCGTACCCTAAACACACTTTTAAAATGGTCTGTTATATTGGCCCACACCACCAGTTGTTCACAATATCAGTCATTCACACAGCCATGTTAGGGCTCGATATCACACAATAGACGCCTGGAAAACATAAGCACGTCGGCGCCGATAGATGGCGCCGGGGGCTCCTCTCGCTCGGACAAGTGACGGTCGCTCCTAAGGGATTCGAACAAGTGAAGTAGTTGACTTCACAATAAACATAGACGGAGGCCTACGCGTTCACAATTTCAGTTTCGTTTCCGAGCAAATAGCTGTAAGACATAAGACATAAGTAATCAACAAATCACATGCGGAACAGAAATAAATTTCGTTTCCAAACAACTGTAAATTACATAGGAGTCGATACACGATCACATGTGAAACAGCAATAAATTTCGCTTCTAAACAAATAATTATTGTAATTTTTTAGAAATACTCAACACATAATCTCATATGCTGCAGAAATAAATTTCGCTTCTAAGCAAGTAATTGTAAATTCCATAGAAGTGATCAACACACAATCACATATGCAACAGAAATAAATTTCGATTCTAAAAAATAATTGTAAATTACATAAAAGCAATCAACACCATCACGTGTGGAATAGAAATAAATTTTATTTCTAAGCAAATAACTGTATATTACACAGAAGCAATCAATACACAGTCTCCGTGGAACAGAAATGAATTTCACATCTAAAAAATAACTGTAAACTACGTATAAGTAACATACAATCACGCGTGGTGTGGAATAAAAATAAATTTCGCTTCTAAGAAAAAAAAAATTGTAAATTACACAAAAGTAATGAACACACAATCACGTAAGGGACGGAAATTAATTTAGGTTCTGAACAAATAACTGTACATTACACATACTGGAAATAATCAACACACACTCACGTGTGGAAAAGGAATCAATTTCTGACTCACATCAGGATCGAACCGAGGTCATTCAGTTGCAAGACCTTGGTTCGATCCCGATGTGAGTCAGAAATTTATACCTGTAAATTAAATCAACTTAAAAGCCGTGGTTTCTCCAAAATACACGTTTTTTAAAATGATAATGACCCCATGCTCTCTCAGGATCTACAAAACGCTATAAGAATTTTTGTACTTAAGAATATACTTAACAACAGGTTTTACGCAATCTGCGGTAATGAATAAATTGGGTTTAATTGTGGGAGAGATTTTGGGATGCGTTTGTCTCTTGCTCTCTTTCACCAGATATTCAATCCCTTATAGTACATTGTTTCATTACACTAGCGCCTTTTGTTAATTTTATGATTCACTTTGATGTGACAGGATATTGCTACATTGCAAAAGAAAATCCGGGATATGAGGTTTTCAGGAGGGTTTTAAACATTGTAATATAAAAGAAATGAAACTACCGGATGCGCGTTCATTGTTCAAGATATAATCCGAAGTAGTGCACTATTCGCAGATTTTGATATTACCACGTTAATATTGGTATTAATAAAAATATTTTTATCACGTTCATGCCCATCCGAGTTGTAAATAACTTTCCCCTTTATAATTACGATAATACTGGCAATTAAATGCCGTTTCTACGAAAAATATTAATTCCAAGAGAGAAAAAAGAATGTTCTTGTATAGTTGCAAACCCTGATCTTTGTCTTCAAGAAACCAAGCAGAGTTTTCCCGCTGCGTGGTTTGAGGGTAAAACAGATGCATGCCACACCTGCTTATAGTCTAGACCGAAGGGTGTGCCGCGGAGGGGATATCTTAAGTAGTATCTTGAGGGAACATACTTAGTATAAGTTATTTTAAGTAACAGAAACGGCGTTGACTTAGTTGGCTTCGTACTGCAGCTTAGAGCCACCAAACGATGGTAAAAGCTGATAAAAAAACACACTTCTCGAAGTACAATGGTATTAAGCTATCGGTACGTGTCGGTTGTAATCAAGTGTTATAGATTTAGATCGCCTTATGACAGCACTCAGGGCCGTCATCTGGTCTCTAAAAGTAGGGGGTACATTCTGAAAATTATAGTTAAATATTGGCGAGCGAAGCGATCCGATGCAGCTTGGGTTTTCTGAAGAAATTAACATGATTTGGTGTATTTTAATGCCATATAAATATCAATATATGGATGATATCATGGGAAAAGGATGACTGGTTTATAAATATTAGTCGGTCAACAAATTTATAAGTCCACAATTTACAGATTGGCTAAAATACGGTACAAGTCTTCTGTGACATCCTCAATTTACAGTTCCACTTAACTCTCCACAGACTATGATCAGTATTTAATATTACAAAATTTTACAGTATAAGTAATAAGGATAAAAATAAACTTATAATTTTATAGTGCAGTATGTTATAGGATTTATAGGACTCCATTAAGGAGGAAAAAAGTGGGGGCGATAATTGGTATGTTGTTCCCCGTCCCCAAATAAAAGTGCGGGGATATGCCCCCCTCCCTCAGATGACGCCCATGACAGCACTGGAATGATTTGTTGATTTCATACTGCCTACCAGCATTCGAGCAATAGCGTAATTGCTCAAATATAGAATAAAGACAGTGGACAGTCACTGGCGGCAAAAGCGCGTCATTTGCTGAAATTAAATGAAATATTGTTAGTACAATGTCAGTAACAGAGGCAATTGTGACTGATTGATGATGTAGAAATATTATATAATTGGTTGATTTTCAATAAAGCTGGTCTTATTCTATGGGGCACCCCATAAGTGTGCTAAGAGGCCTGGTGTGTACCAGTGGACTCTCTAACCAATGGGAAGAATCACTTTAAAGTTGGTGGAGTCAGCTATCTCTCGTTGGTTTAACCACCAATGGATTAATGACCTATAAACCTATGTCATCTTCTCTCCTATACCGTTTGTTATGTCTAAAAAGAAATGGAATGAAGTGAATTACCGAAACGACAGACATAAAGAAAGCTGGCGATACTTAAAGGTCAGAATACTGGTTACATAATACAGCATTGATCAATATTGTAGCCAATAGGCCAAGTTACAGGTCTCTTGTGACACGCGACCCAAACCTAGACCTACAAGTAAGCGTGTAAGGGCATTCATTCAGTTTGTGTCTAACAAAGCTGCATGACTCTCGGTAGACCGAATTGCAAATGGGCTTTGGTCTAACCATTGTACAGGTCCGTAAAGGACAAAGTAGGGGAGTGTATGGGTGCGTATACAAACGTCACTCCATACCCCTCCATTTCCCGGGTGCTTAGGCCTAACTGCTTTGTGTATTGTTGATCACTTGTTCTCTTCTTCTACTGCCTTTTTCAAGTACATTACCTTTGCGTTTACCTATTATTATTATTATTATTATTATTATTATTATTATTATTATTATTATTATTATTATTATTATTATTTATTAAATCTCAGTAACCTGACTACGTGTTCCACAGAATGAAAAAAAAAACACGAAAGAAATTAAGGGAAAATAAAATACAAGACTACGATGCTGTTCAGATTTAGACGGAAAAAAATAACAGACTAACATTGGTAGAACTAAAGACCTTTTCATTATGTACAGGAAGTTATGTGATCAATAAACAGCTTTCTGGCAGAATCAGAGCATATATATACCTCTAAGCCAGAGACAAGAGGTGAGTCACAGAATAGATGAAGTAAGAAAGGGAAGCAGAGTGCGCATTATATATATATATATATATATATATATATATATATATATATATATATATATATATATATATATATATATATATATATATATATATAAAGATAAAATCCACAGAAGGAAGGGGAAACCTCATAGCACTCAGTGTTTCCCTTTCCTTTGTGGATTTTATCTTTATCTATATCTTCATCGTTCCATATTTTCGTGATTCAGTTATGCATACATACATACATACATACATACATACATATACATACATACATACATACATACATACATATATATATATATATATATATATATATATATATATATATATATATATATATAAATCCTTCGGAAACATTGTTGCAGAGAAAACTGAAATATAAAAAGTTAGCTCAGACATCCTGTTGTGTATAACTCAAAGTTTAATACTTTCTGTAAAACTCAGAGAGAGAGAGAGAGAGAGAGAGAGAGAGAGAGAGGGGGCGCAGAATTTGTGGGTTAAAACTCAGCCTCTTAGGCGTTTGCAAACTCCGAGCTTAGGACCCAGTAATGAGTGGTTGTCCTCGATACTTAGGGTGAGGAAACGACAAAAGAGGAGGCATAAGGAAACAGGAGGTGAGAAGAATAGGTGAATAAGGGAGCAGTTTTTCATTTTGAGAAATGTAACCGTGCACACAGAGTACAAGGTGTGGGGCTGCAGCCCCCACACCCTTTGCCACTCCTTGTTAGCATAAAGTAGTCCTCGAAACGACAACCTTGACTTTGAAATCTGCCACATGAACAGAATGCTCCAGGGAATGCAGATCCCCCTTGGAGGAGAGATCCTGAAGGAGAGATCCAAAGGAAAGGCTTTTCAGAAAAGTAAGTATACCTTAGTTTTACCAGACCACTGAGCTGATTAACAGCTCTCCTAGGGCTGGAGGATACTGATTCCATGACTCTGACTGAACTTTACCTTCTCATGAACTTTACCTTCTTATTCTTGATTCTAAAAAAGTTAAAGAAATTTCACACAAAGTACAATAGATATTAAACGATTACCCTACAATCTGCATTCGTGCTGACTTCGTAACGAAAATATATTATGCAGAGAGATAAAAAGAACAAGGAGACAAGTTCGTATATTTAAATCTCTGGAGACTTTAGTTGCCAGCAAGAATTCAGGGATGAAGTTGTTGGAGTTCCACACTACCAGACAGACACTTCTCTGCTTAGATCATCCCAGAAGTCTTGCTGGTAACTAGGAGTCTCCAGAGACTCGAGTCTTCAAACTTGTCTCTTTCCTTTTATTTATGTAAAAAATTTTCGTTACGAAGCCCATCACGAAGACAAATTACAGAGTAATCGTTGAGATTAGAGAACTATAAAATAAAATTCAGTCTAATCTATGGTATCAGTATTCTCCTAACAGGACTTTCCTTTGGATAGCTACTTCAGCAATTCAAGAACGATCTACGGTTTCTGGAAGCCTTTTGTCTATGTGCCAGATACATACATACATACATACATACATACATACGTACATACCTACATACATATCAACCTCATCCCAGAAGTCTTGCTGGAACTGGAAGTTTCCAGGGATTTGTGTTCTCAAACTTGCCTCCTTTTTATATCCTGAGATACGTTTTCTTTGTGGAGCCTAGTTCGAGGACAAACTGCAAACTTTTTTGCGCTTCCTCTTTTTCTCTTTCACACACACACACACACACACACACACACACACATATATATATATATATATATATATAATATATATATATATATATATAGTTTTACGACACCTATATCCATGATTCAGCAGTTAATTAAAATAAAGCCCCCAGAGAATAGTTTCATGTTTATATATATATATATATATATATATATAAAAATATATATGTGAGAAGGTATATTTATCAGCTTTATATTTCGGAAACTACTGCTTCCCTCTAATGGACAGGTAATGGATTGAGGGAGATGGTAGTTCCTGAAATATAACACTGTAAAATCTACCTACTTGGTTTTTTAATGGGCAACCTTTGTTAGATGCAATTTTGTTATAACAGAGAAATATTTTCCTTTTTAGTTCCTTGTTGGGCGTGCTGGCTGCGGGTTCGAATCTCCGACCGGCCAATGAAGAATAAGAGGAATTTATTTCTGGTGATAGAAATTCATTTCTCGCCTTTATAATGTAGTTCGGATTCACCTAAGCTGTAGGTCCCATTGCTAGGTAACCAATTGGTTTCTTAACCACGTAAAATAAATCTAATCCTTCGGGCCAGCCCTAGGAAAGCTATTAATCAGTTCAGTGGTCTGGTTAAACTAAGATATACTTAACTCATAGAGTAGAAAATAGAATTTAGGCCAAAGGCCAAGCACTGGGACCTATGAGGTCATTCAGCGCTGAAACTGAAACTGAGAGTAAAAATGTTTGAAGGTGTAACAGGATGAAAACCCTCTCAGTAGCACTATTAAAAAATTGTTAGAAGAGGGTAGAACGTAAGAAGAAAGAAAGGGATTATGAACGGAGGTACAGTAAAAGGAATGGAAGGGGTTGCAGCTAGGGGCCGAAGGGACGCTGCAAAGATCCTTAAGTAGTGCTTACAGTGCACCGCATTAGGTGCACTGGCAGCCTACCCCCTATGAGAATATTTATTTATATAAATAAATAAATTAAATTATATATATATAAATATTTTCGTTATAAATACACACACACACACACATATATATATGTGTGTGTGTGTGTGTGTGTGTGTATCTGTATTATGGAAAATCTTTTGACTATCACAAAGAACAATTTCTGTACCTGTTGAGAAATAAAACAACTGCTCTGTGTTTAAATTCACCACGAGGAACACGTTGAGAATTTGACATATCCAACCCCTCTTGCACCAGTAACGAGCAAAAAACCCGACACGTCAAACCCTTCCCACACGAGGAAAAGGAGGGGCCAAGCCTGACCTTGCGGGAGGGTGACCTTGAAAGGAAAATTCCTTTTTTGCAGACGAAATCTGGAGGATATTGTGAAGTGAACAGTTTGCGTACGAAGCTTGAGTAAAATCTGTTCATTCAACTGATATCGTTATATAAAATTATTTTGCATCAGCAAAGTTGAATAGCACCGTGCAACTTACTTTTGGACAAATATACAGAGTGGAATAGAATATAGAATTTAGGCCGAAAGGTCAAGCGCTGGGACCTATGAGGCCATTCAGCGCTGAAATAGAGGCCGACAGTAAGAAGGTCTGAAAGGCGTAACAGGAGGAAAACCTCGCAGTTGCATTTATGAATTCATTGTTAGGAAAGGGTGGAAAGGAAGATGGAAGAAAGAGAATATGAATGGAGGCACAGTTAAAGGAATGACAGGGGTTGCAGCTAGGGGCCGAGGGGACGCTGCAAAGAACCTTAAGTAATGCCTACAGCGCACCGCATGAGGTACACTGACGGCACTATACCGCCTACGGCGAAATCTAGGATAAAATAACTATTATCATAACTTGCTATGTAAAGGTCACCCCCGCTCACCTTCAGGCTATATATATAAGAGAAGAAGAAGAAGAAAGAAGAAGAAGAAGAAGAAGAAGAAGAAAGAATCCTTTGCTGAAACGCCTACAGCCTTGGAACACATCGCCCACTTCTTCCCGCCCACATCGTTGTTACTCCTGAGTCTACCATATTTTATACATTGCCTGACAACCCTCCACACCCTGGAAATGCTCGGCTCCTCCAGCAGGTCTCATAGTCACCCCTGACGGCTTGCAGGTGCCCCTCGTCTCATGGAAAAGTCATGTCCTTCGCGCCGAAGGACATTCACCTCCCCCTCGCACTTCGGGAGTAGCCTTATCTTCGCTTATTCCCACCAAATGGATACTGGATTTGTCCCGTCGCCTTTAAACTAATGAATTATGCCCTTGCGAGAATTCCCCTGACTTCCCCCACTTTCTCTTAACACCCCCCTCCCCCCACCACAATTCCGCCTCATACAAAATGACTCTCGGCGCTCCTCTCGTACAAGATGACATTTCGAAACTACAAATCATGAACTCGAGAGGATTTGATCGCTATAATTCACTGCAGTGTTCAAAGACATACCTCTGATCTCGCTCGTCAGATCGACTTTCGTCAGAGCGCCAACCAGCTGAAATGTGGCTGATTTTGGGAATCAAACTTAGATAAACTTGTATTTTCCCTTTGGCTGGATCATTCGTCCCTTTCTAAAATATTGGTACATCTGTACAGTGCACGTACTCAACTGTACAGTAGATTGTTATTCAAGATACACACAGATAACGCCAATAATATTCTGGTTTATATTTCAATCAATCCCATGTTTATTTCCTTAAACACACAAATACATACGTATATATGTAATGTATATATATATACATATACAAAGTGTCACAAACACACACCCAAATCCTTAGTTATATACAAAGCCACTGTGGTGTGATTGGCAGTAAACTCGCCTACCAAGAGAGGTAACCCAGGTTCATTTCCTGGGTAAGGACAGAAGAATGGGCACATCAAGACCTCATTATGTCTCTAATGCCCTGAGAAATGAATTTTGTACCTGGTAATTAGATGACTGTGATGATTGAAACCATGGCCCTAATAAGATTGGCATGCAGCTAGCAATCTCATCCCAAGAGATCTGTTAAAAATCAGAAGAGTTATTTTAACCCTTCTAAAGGAAAAATGTGGACATGTATGTATGTATATATATATATATATATATATATATATATTTATATATATATATATATATATATATATATATATATATATATATATATATATATATATATATACATATACACAAGGCGTTATATATCCGATTTTCAACAGATATGGGGTGAGAATGCTACCACCACACCCTACCACATGGATACTCGAGGTTTTACATGCCAATGGAGTCTGACTTTTCTGTGGTCACCTATTCAATTAATGACCACGCCCGACGTTGCTACCTGCTGACGAACGACCAGCCAACGTGGTACAATCTGTATATTGTTGAACAAAGTATTGAGTGACCATATCTACTTTACTCTTTTACTTTAAAGTTATAATTTATACGATATTTAACATAAAATACAGATAAATATTACCAATAACAATTCTGACTGCATTAACTATTGAACAATAACATGTAGTGCATGACGTTGCATTCATTTATTTATCTTTAATCGATATTACATTTAACTAATGACTCATTCATATCCTTGGCTATGAGTTTACCTATTTGTTTGCACTTATTAATTCGAAGGTCGACGGAGAAGGCAACGTAGTGTCCGTACCTGTCCCAGGAGGAAAAGGAAAAAATTTAGGCCTAGCCTTGAAACAAGGGAAAGACCTGTCCATAGACCTTCGAAAGATGGGAGGTCTTTGGGGATTATGGAAGGATAAGATAAAAACCGACCGATTTCTTTAACTATAGGTACTTCACTGTGTATTGACTGAAAAAGAAACTTACTTTTCACATTACCATTCCTTTGTTTTGATCCTGCGTTTCCGTGACCACCGAATTATGGCGAGTTTTTGGTTGGTTAGCGAGAGCAACTTTGCATCTGATAACGATCAAATATAGAAATACAAAAATAAAAATTCCATGAGCTTATCAACAACAGGAACATTCTTAAAGTCGACGGCAGAGTACTGTGCTGTACCTGCAAACAGAGCAGAACGGAGAGAGAGAGAGAGAGAGAGAGAGAGAGAGAGAGAGAGAGAGAGAGAGAGAGAGGATAATACATTAACAGATTAACAGCGAAGTGTGGTTTCAGTCTGGGCCCAATATGAGCGATTTCTAACGAGATGAATAATAAATGGGTCATGGCATTTTCAAAATAAACTAGTCTGTGTTATCAGCTCTGGGATAATATTCATAGAGAACGTATCCATCGGAAAACCCTTTGCCGATAGAAACTATAGAGGATCCAATCCCCTTATGATGTTCTCGAGCAGGTCGCGGAGAATAAAAGCAGATGACGATAGCAGCCGTTGAGTGGGAGTAGTGAGAGAAAATGAAAAAAAGGGGAGAACTGCGTGAAATTTGTTCCCAGTGCGATCGTTTCATGCGAACGAAAATTGAAAATGATGCATGTTGAAGACTTAGACTGTCTTTATGCACATACACGGACTTGACGAATTCATGAAATGATTTAGAATCTGTAGTGCTGTTTTTGGACAACAAGACCTCCAAATAGCCGGCGATTATTATCAGTGTTTGTAACAGAGGAACACTCGCTAATTTGCTTTAATAAGAGTCGTACCCAAACGTGCCTCACGAACGGACATGCACAGAAATGTTAGATATAAGAGAGAGAGAGAGAGAGAGAGAGAGAGAGAGAGAGAGAGAGTTCTGTACGGCATTTCTCGTTGACGGTGGAAATGTCGATTAGGATCCTTATACTGCAATCAAAATGGTTGACAAGACATCATTCTAACTAATTAATGAAAACGTAATCTTAACAGTTCCTCCACCTCCGCGAGAAGCGCTTTCATCCTGTCACGAAAGTCTTCCTGTGTCTAGCGGAATTTATTTTTCAACGCATCCTTTGTCAAAGTTCCTTTTCTTGGCATGGACGTAGATTTAGTTTAACTTTTGCAGATAGTAATTCAGACTTTGCATATAGATGGACAGCACGTCAGCTACTGTCTTCATTTTCTGAATTATGAATCCGTACTAACTTCCATTAAGGGCAGAAGCCAAGAGAAAGACCTTATAGATGGACACCCTTTCCTGTCCAAAATCCAAATAAAACAAGAAATGGGAAAAGGAAGGGAGAAGGGCGGGGCTTAACCATGATAAGAAGCGATAAATCTCTAGCCTCCCCCCAAAAGAAGGAAGATTATAGGAGCCAGGAAAAACAGAAGCAGAGGAAAATTCCAAAGCTTAGATGAGGAAGGAAAGAGAAGGTCATTTTGCGCCCTGAGTTAGCCAAGCTTTGATGCTCCAAGTATTTATGCAATTTAAAACATAGTGTAATGAAACTCTTCTGCCAGCGTTTGATTCCTTTGTTTCTGTGTTTTGTCCTTTCTTACCATTCCTGGTTTCTTTGATTAGCGCATTTTGTATGTATAGCTATACTTTATGTATGTGCATACGCAAACACACACATACGCTATATATACTCATATTTATATGTATAGTATAATATACACTCATATATTTATATATATATATATATATATGTATATAATATATAGCGTGTGTGTGTGTGGACTGGACAGAAAAAATATTCGCAGCGAACGCGACTGGGAATCATCATCAACTTGCAGGTACAAAGTCTGTTCTACAGGGGTCATTCACAACATTAACACAGAGACCCGATTTCTCTTTTTTTTTTTTTTAACATCCCAGTTATGATTCTCTAAGTATTCCATTCCTGCTTATTAAATTATCTATATTTCAAAGTTGGTTCTCAGTCTCTAGCGAATTAATAAATATTATGCGAAAATTCACTCAGAAAATTGAGTTATTTATATACGATTTTCTCAGGATAATCCATTCACTCTTTACGATTTTCCACGAATCTTTCGCAATTCGTTAACGTCGTAAATGTTTCCGTTCGTAATGCATAAAGATTCCGGTAAAAACGAGGATAACCTTTTAACGATTTTTACCTTACGAGCTCGTAAAGAACGGACGGTTGGTTTCGACGATTTCGAAGAATCCGTCTGGGGTTCATCGAATGTCGAGCAGACTCATCGATACCTAGAATCGATGCCACAACTAAAAAAATAAAAAAAAAACCCTCACGTGGATTTTGAGTAGGATGGGACGATTAACGTATCCATTTTGACAAAGGGTCATCGATGTTGCTTATATTACTTACTGTCAATCCATAAGCAGCATTATAGTACTGGAGCGTCATTGAATCTGTTTAGATACATGCAGGGCTATCGTTGTTGTCAACACTATCTCTCGGTTCTTGGTCAATCAAATCGAAACTTGATAACGTATCTTTTCGACTAATGTGTAGCATATCACGTAAACACTGGTTGTACGTCAACACTATCATTGCGTTACGGAAGTGACTTCTTATTAGGCCTATTTTCCTCTTCTTTCTTTACACACACACACACACACACACACACACACACACACACAGGCCACTATTTTCACTCTTCTTTCTTATATACATATACATATACACACATATACACATATATATATATATATATATATATATATATATAAAAACTAAAAACTCCATCTCCTGTTTTCATTATGGTTCTACAAAACTATGAACTGAACTACGGACAGTTCTCTGAAAATGTCTAACTTTTACTGCCCATACATAGACCTATTTTCAAGTAGGGCATTGTTGCATCTCCTCTCGCCTCTACTTCCGTTACGTAAATCTCCTACGATTCTTCTTTTCTATATCCGCCTTCGATTCCGATTAGTTGTCACGTGGGATGGTTGGTTTACCTGCGTGTGGCCCCCTTCTCTCCCCGACACCAGCGCAGGTGTTCTCTTCTGTATGTGAGTGTGTGTTTTCTCACCCATTTCCGCATCCTACTGACTAATGCTGAATGTATTTCACGCAAATTAAGACGATATCTCGCGAATGATTACTATAAACGTCATACAATGAACTTTGGCTAATCTCAGTAATTGGTCACATCACTGGTTTATAATTCCTGGACTTATGTAAAAACAACCACACAAACACACATCACTGGTGTTTAGTCCTTAGACCTACGTAAAAAAACACTCATCATTGGCATATAATTTCTAGAACTCATTGGCCTATAATTGCTAGACCCGTGTAAAAAACACACACATCGGTCTATATTTCCTAGACCTATGTAAAAAAATTCATACACGCAAGGCATAAAACACTCGGCTATAGCAATACTTGTTCACGACCTCTCATTCAGATCTGCGCAGCAAACGACGAATACTTGTTTCGATAAAAACAAGTACTCGAGATAATTAGGACTTCATTGACACGAGAATCGCGCAAAGGACGACGTAAGAAGCTTACCAATAGGATTAGGGAAACATTGAGAAGATAGTCTTTGAGGAAGTGACATCGAACAGGAAAATTCCTCTTGAATGTACATCAAAGGCACGGAGAGAGAGAGAGAGAGAGAGAGAGAGAGAGAGAGAGAGAGAGAGAGAGGGAATTATCACGAATAAATACAGTTTTCTGAGCAGGCAAAGTAAATTCATTTTCCTGAGAGAGAGAGAGAATTACCAATTAGAGAGAGAGAGAGAGAGAGAGTATTACCAATATAAAAATCATTTCCTGAGAGAGAGAGAGAGAGTACCAATAGTAAAATAATTTTCTGAGAGAGAGAGAGAGAGAAGATTACCACAGTAAAATCTTTTCCTGAGAGAAGAGAGAGAGAGAGAGAGAGAGAGAGAGATTACCACGAGTAAAATCATTTTCCTGAGAGAGAGAGAGAAGAGAGAGAGAGAGAGAGAGAAGAAGAGGTACCAGGTAAATATTTTCTGAGAGAGAGAAGTTATGTGATTCACCACGGTAAAATATTTCCTGAGAAGTTATCAATTCAAGATCATAACACACGGCATGAAGTCGATCCATTGATATCTAAAATTGCCGCGATTTTTCTATATGCCTCTCGCATTTACATAAAAAAGGAGGGGGGGACGGGGCAGAAAAAATCAAAACATTGAAATATCATGTGCTCATTTTCCTGCGTCGAAAAGGAACAGAAGGACGAGGATGATGTACCAGACACGATGTTCTATCTGTCTAATAAGGAGCCAACCAGTGGGAGCCGGTTACGTGCTGCGTTTGACTGCGGTAATGTACCATTACACACATGTAATGCATGTTAGTGTTCGTGCGCTCGAGTGAGTTGTATGTATATATACACATATATACACATGTATATATAATATACATATAAAATGTGTATATATACATATATATAAAGTATGTATATATATAATAAACAAATGTATATAACATATACATATAATATAAATATATATACAAATACGTATAATACATATATAATATATATATATATACAGTATATATACTATATAAAATTATATAAAACAATACCATAAACTATATATAGACTGTAAATACTGAAAACACATACAGCTATACTAACCCAGGTATTATTGTATATATATATATATATATATATATATATATATATATATATATATATATATGTATCTACTGCTTTCTCTCTTATATATAATATATATATATATATATATATAGAGAGAGAGAGAGAGAGAGAGAGAGAGGAGAGAGAGAGAGAGAGAGATTCATGAACCCTACAATCAATAATTGCATAGCAACACAGGGGTGCACGCACGTTTGGTCCTAGACACTCATACACACACACACACACGCAGTCACGCCAATTTGTTTCATGATCCTGACGAGGTGTCCCACAGAGCAAGCTGACTGACGCGAGCTAAATGGACCGTGGTCGTATTTGGGGGACGGTATTGTCCGAGTGTCAGGGCTGGTTTGTGCCGTGAATGTTTCAATGTTTATATTACACACACACACATATAAAGTATAAAATACGTATATATACACATACAAATATGTTTATGTGTATCTGTATAAAAATTTGGTGGCTCTAACACTGGGTGTTTAACTAAGTCAAGATCATGCCAGAGAGAGAGAGAGAGAGAGAGAGAGAGAGAGAGAGAGAGAGGGCTGTCAAAATGGGGAACTGATGGCAAGGAATGCGTGGAATAAGAATTTCTGGAAGGATCAGAAATAAAATGGAAAACCAAAAGGAAAAAAAAAGCAATGACAAAACGTAACTAAACAAATAAAAAAGAAACAGCAAATAATTTTAAAGTGAGATTTTTAAAAATTTAAGTAATTATTTGACTTACCTAGATTTAAAGTTGCTCGAGTCTACTAAAAATTGTTGTCATCAGCCCTTCAGAAGTAAAATGTTTTGCTAACGATCTTCAAAACCTTTTTATCTAGAAGAATGTTACGCTTGTCCAAACACAGTAAATATATGAATAACTATAAGAGGAACGTCTTTACCCTACTGTCGGTCCAAGTATTGAGAACCGTTTGTTCGCCTTGTGTCTGGTCGCATTTGAAATGTTTTTGTATAAGATCTCATGGACTTCTAGCTACATTTCAAACAAGCGAGCATCTTAACGATTGACGCACTCCGTGAAACCGCCAGTACTCTCATTCTGTAGCTATTTGTAGATAGCTAGTCTCATAGACAGCTAGTCTCATATTCATTTGACGCTTGTGCGTTGAAAATGTTTCTCCTAAAATGCCTAAAGATAAAGATTGTTGTTTTCCCATTTTTAATCATAACGATAACACAATTTCTTTAAAGAAATGGATTATCATCGTTGTACGTTTCACGACAGAAACGTCGCATAGGCCTACTCCAGAGTGATTAAGTGAAATCAAGATGTAATCCATGATCCATATTTGAACTATTCTTTGAAGCTATTGGCTGGTTAGCATAGCGTGGCTGATCGATGTGCAAAGCGTTATAAATCTGACCTACTTTTACATACTACATCATGATACAGAGAGGGGGCTCCTTTAGCGAAAATAAGTGTTTGATTTTCCTCGACAGTTGCAATTCTTAGTACTCGTATGCGGTTTTGATGTTTATCGAATACAATTTATCTTTAATTCAATAGCAAAAACTGTTAGGTCCTGATTTCCCTCGAGAGAGAGAGAGAGAGAGAGAAATTCCCATGCACTTTGAACCTCCATTACCAACCAAACATCTTCCAGCGATCGCGATATTCCAATACGGTTTCGAACGCTGGACGTTTTGGCGCCAATCCAGCTTTTCCTGCCAAGTTTAACGTCTCGGGGCCAACGTCCTTATCTTATCTCCAATCCAAAAAAGGCGGTCGGTTCTTTGTGATGATATGGGTGACGGACACCACAGGCCAAACTCCGGAATTCTTTCATTTTTTTAAAATTTTGTGCTTTCATTTATCTTCGCAGTCTGTCTTCGTAAGACATAGGCTGATTGATTTGAAGTGTTCGTTATTTTTTTTTTTAAATTGTGCCACCATTCATCATTTTATGATGAAATGACATTCACCGGTTGAGTGATGTTATACCGTCATCTGGCGTTACAAGTAGCAATGGTCATCGATTCTGACAATCACAGACGTGCGAGGGTTTCAGCTGCATCTGTGATACTGTAGAGATCACTTTATATTCATTTATTTGACTCTTGAGAGAAAGGGAAGAAAACGAAACATAAAATAATAGAAAAAGTTAAGAGGTATACGTTGGGACCTATTATTGAAGGCCTACAGTATTCCACTGAGCTATTAGACTAAGGCTACGGAGTAAGATTTTGTCATAAAACTTACTCCCTTTGCAGGATAAATGGCGAGAGGCAAATATTTCCCGGAATTAATATCGAGGTAACATTGAAAGACACAAAACAGTGGGACGTCCGCGCTCTGTCCTATACCTTAATGATTTTTATTTATTATAGTCTACTCTTTACATAACTCAGCCATTGTGGGAGGCGAGCCAGTCCAACTCAGTGCCGGTTCCAAGCCCGGATAAATGGGGAGGGCAGGCGTCGGGAAGGGCATCTGGCCATAAAATCCAGCCGAAACCAAATATGACAGTTACTTTCTTCAGCCAGGTGGAGGAAAGCTGTCAAAAACATCGACCCCACACAGAAGTGGAAAAAGATGCAGAGAAAGAAGAGTTTGCTCTTTACATATACTGTACAAGCCCTCTGTATTGAATGGTCACAGTGACTTGGTAATTTCCATATTTCCTATTATTTTAAATACGATTTCCATTGAAAGCTTTGAAATTCCGAAAGGAAATCAAAACCAAGATTCTCCTTCCCAGGTGGGATTCAACCCCACAATGGTTGGAAAAACAATCTCCACTAACCCACTGAAAAAGGGATTCAACCCCGTTTTCTTGAAGTCTTACAGAATCAACTTTTTAACCTAGTAAATTTTCAACCTCAAACGTAACAAGTAACAAATGCGCCGAAGTTTCTTCGGCGCAATCGAGTTTCCTGTACAGCGTATACTCAAGGCCACCGAAAATAGATCTCTCTTTCGGTGGTCTCGGTATAATGCTATGAGCCGCTGCCCATCAAAGTTTAAAACTACGGCCCGGTGGTAGCCTGTCTATACCGCTGCCAGACGCACGATGATTAACTTTGACCTTAAATAAAATAAAAACTACTGAGGCTAGAGGGCTGCAATTTGGTATGTTTGATGACTGGAGGGTGGATGATCAACACGCAATTTGGCCTCTAACCTCCAGTAGTTTAAAGATCTGAGGGCGGACGGACAGACAAAGCCGGCACTACAGTTTCCTTTTACAGAAAACTAAAAATGGGAGAGTTCTCTTGGCACTACAACACAGATAAAAAAAAACTTCATAAATTCAAATGACAAAAAAAAAAAAAAAAACTACCAGATTCAGTCTACTCATGTCAACTTCCAAACCCCTCAAGTATTGGGAAATAGACGCCCTCAGCCTGGGATGCCATTTGATGGAGAAAAATGATACGGGTATATTCTTATTATCAATTCTATTTATTACAGTTTTGAGATTCGTTTCTTTACTACAAAAAAAGTCAACGAAATGTACAACGGTTGAAAATGCTAACAAGGTATGTGGAATGTGTTATGAGTATTAGAAATAGATATATTATTTAATATTCTTCACTGTGGTTAACATAAGTGCTTACGCTGGAAGCTGTTGAGAGAGAGAGAGAGAGAGTGAGTTTGAAAAAATTTCATAATCTCAGGAGCATCATAAGGTATTTTCTGTTATCCAGTTCTAAAGGGATTATTAATTCAGCTTGAAGGCATGCTGAAACAATTCCATGTCAATTATGATATAAGCTTTCTTACAATAATATATATATATACAAGGCCTTTCGACTTATAGTCCGTTACTAACTATAAGTCGAAAGGCCTTGCAGCACTCCATTGTTTCTCTTTCCTTCGTGGATTTTGACTTTATTTATATTTATATACACACATATAATACACACATATATATACTGTGTACATACATATATGTGTGTGTGTGTGTATTTGAACAAAGAAAGGCAAGTTCTTTATTCATTTTATATATATATTCATGACCGTGCGTTTACCTGGAAATTATCAGTGATTGGTATTTCTCAGATATTTTGTATTGCTTATAAAAAATCCTCTCAGCGACATGCTGTAAGTATATTTAAGTTTAAAGAGCTGAAAGAACACGAAATTACAAAAATGTGTAAAAACTGCTGAGTATAATTGTTATAAAATGGTTCTACATGCTATTTCTAGTTCCTTTTGTACTACGAGAATTTTCTAGCATAATTAATATCATTATTTGTAATGTACATATACATATACTTATAATTATACATATTTATATATATATGTATATATATATATATATATCATACACTGTTTTTCACAAATATTAATTTCATATCAATTAACGAATAACTTATTCCCAAAGGAATCATATAATTAATAATTTTATCTGTCTCAGGAGTAAATTATCTCCAATGTGAACAATAATATTTGTGAAAAAATACATACAAATGTATCTATATATCTATATATATATACATATATATATTATACATATATATATATATATATATATATATATATATATATATATATAACAGAAAGACCACTAGAATCTACGTTCAGTTTATTCAGCATCATTATCGTATCTCAGACGACCACATCACCATCACCATCATCATCATCATCATCCTCCGTTCACATTCACATCGCCCTGAGCCACGATGATGTGTCGATCCTCCTCAATGGCGTTGCGGCATCTGGTGAGCCAAGTGTGGCTGGAGTAGAAGTTGTCTCTCTTCGTGTCTGGAAGAGAGAAGAAGAAGATGATTTGTGTATTTACGCTCCAGGTGCGTTCGATTCAGAAATTATTTTATCTTTGCTTTTTTTTTTTTTAAGACATAGCTGAGTGTTCGAATGCGCTCGTCTTGTCATGTGATGCGTGAAGGTTCTATCGTATTTGAATTTTTGGGAATTCTCTTGATATTGAGGGATGTTTTATTTGATATTTAAATCCTAAAAGTGTTTTCAGGGAGTAAAGGAACAAATTTCTAAATGAATAATAGTGTGACACCTTCATGTCAAAGTATCTAAAATTTTAAAGTGAAAACAAATAAATTTTCTAACGGATGCCTCTTCAAATTTGCAATTTCAATCTGAATTTCAAACATTTTCAGGTCCCAAATAAACACTTTTTTTTCTGTAACAATAGAACTGAAAATAGAATTTAGGCCAAAGGCCAAGCGCTGGGACCTATAAGGTCATTCAGTGCTGAAACGGAAATTGACAGTACTAAGGTTTGAAGGGTGTAGCAACAGGAAAACCTCGCAGTTGCACCATGAATCAATTGTTAGAAGTGGGTGGAAGGTAAGACGGAAGAAAAGAGAATATGGAAGGAGGTACAGTAAAAAGGAATGAAAGGGGGTTGCAGCTAGTGAAAAACACGCTAAAAGAACATAAGTAATACCTACAGTGCACCGCTTGAAAGTGCACTGACAACATATCTACAGGATTTCATTAACAGCAGACGATTTACATTTAAACTTTCTATAAAAATCCAAACATTTGAAAAAATAAAACTCTCAACATCTTTTAATTCTAAAATCACCTTAAAGAAACTTTAAGAACAGAATTAAATACCATAAAAAAAACTTAGAGCCATACGTCAAATAATACAACTGCAAACGTTCTACAAAAAATAAGGGAATCAAATACCAAAAAAACTCTAAAATAAGATTAGAATTAAACATAAAAGATGAAGGGCAATCCAACACCACAAAAATTCTGAAAAGGATCGAACCCAGGCTCTTTCTCTTACCGATGTGTTTATCGATGAAGGTGAGAATCAAACTGCGCTGGAATCTGTGGACGGTTTTGGGGTGGTGTGACGACTTCCCCCCAGTGACCCACCACATGAATTTCCCAGATATCCACGGGGCATCATTACCGTGGTGGTGGCAAGTTCCCCTGTGGGTAAGCGGGCAAATTAGGGTAAAAAGGAAAGGGGTATTTGTGGGTTTTAATTCTAGAGTTCTACAGTTTTGACTCGTTAATTGGTGAGATACTGAATTGAACTGAATTGAAATCAATTGAATTAAATATAAAATTTAGGCCACAGGCCAAGCACTGGGACCTATGAGGTCACTCAGCGCTGAAAAGTTGAAACAATCATCAAAGAGAGGTGATTAGAAGTAAGATGGAAGAAGATATGAACGGAGGTATAGTAAAAGGAATGAAGGTTGGCCTTATGAGGGCCGAAGGGACGCTGCAAAGACCTTCAGCAATGCCTACAGTGCACCGAGTGAGATGCAATGAAGGCACTAACCCCCTAATAGGCTAGTTCAAGTTTCGATTCAATGATCAAGGAAAGCTAATGGAACTAATTTAATATTTGACTTTGAAAAATGAAAAAAATTTCTGTTATGTAAATTATCAACTTGAAAGAACAAACGGCACAAACTTTTTCAGCTAATGTCTCTTCTCTGGACTGCTTGTAGGCATGATAAGAATATCTTAATGACTGACGTGGAATCTGAACTAAACATTATTAGTGAAAGGTTAAATTTTACTTGCTAACGAAATGATAAAATTTTGCGTCGTGATTCTGCAAGAAATAAAGCAATTTACTTCATTACGAAGAGCCGAACGTTATTCCAATATGCATATGGAAAACCAATATCTAATAACGAAGAACGGTTTCAGCGACCATGGTATTCTTAACGCCACATAACCTTCAATCAATCAGTCAATATCACTTGTCAAACAGGAAGCTTACGTCCTCCTGAAGAGAGCAAACCTTGGGTTCTTGTGATCAAGGCAAACATATGCAATTACCTGAGCGGGGAAAACTTGCACCATCAGGAGGGTCGTTCCACAGGGCGACACCAGGCTCCTTACGACCTTCAAAAACTTAACTCACTTACGTGACTCTTTCAGGCAAGAGCCCGTGCTGACAAAAGGCTACCTTTATTTAAAACTATCCAACGAAACACCATGAGGATGGAAAAAACCTATACTGTTGTAAAAACGGAAAAAACTCGCATCACTAAGTAAAAGGTGACTAAAATATAAAAAAAACTCGACTAATGAATTTACCTCTCTTTTACGTATCATTCTCAGCCAAGAACCCGTGCTGGCAAAATGCCACCTTGATTTAAAATCATCCACCCAAGCATCACGAGGAAGGAAAACCAACATATTTGTTAAAAAAAAAAGTAAAAACCGACTCGAAATTGTATTAAAAAACCCACAAAAAAATATACATCATTGTGAGGAAAGAAGACTTTCCAACCATCAGGAGGGAAAAAAAAGTAAAAACCGACTCCAAAATATAAAAAAACAAAATAAAATAAACAACATACATCATTGTGAGGAAAGAAGACTTTAACCACCAGGAAAAAAAAGCAAAAACCGACTCCAAAATATAAAAAAACGACAAAAAAAAAAAAAACATACATCATTGAGAGGAAAGAAGACTGCCAAACATCAAGAGGGGAAAAAAGTAAAAACCGACTCCAAACTATAAAAAAAAATCCGACAAAAAATAAAAAAAAGAGAGCATACATCATTGTGAGGAAAGAAGACTTGGCATTATGGTGGTTCTCCTGGAAGGCTTGGAGGGCCTTACGATTGGGCCCTTGGTTGAAGTCCTCCGTCGATATGGAGAGGATTGGCACCTTGATCGCCTCGCCCAGTTCCGCCGCCGTGCCCTTCACAGGATACATCCAGGGGTCCAGGACGACGCCGCATCTGCAGGAGGGATGGAAGGACAAGATAATGGAGGTGGGTGTAGTTAATTCCTTTCTATTGAAGGAGGTGGAAGATCGACCCAGTGCACCTTCCCTGGCTAAAGTTAAGAAGAAGAAGAAGAAGAAAAAGAAGAAGAGAGAGAGAGAGAGAGAGAGAGAGAGAGAGAGAGAGAGAGAGAAGAAGAAGAAGAAGAAGAAGAAGAAGAAGAAGAAGAAGAAGAAAGAAGAAGAAGAAGGAGGAAGAGAAGAAAGAGAGAGAGAGAGAGAGAGAGAGAGAGAGAGAGAGAGAGAGAGAGAGAGAGAAGAAGAGAAGAAGAAGAAGAAGAAGAAGAAGAAGAAGAAGAAGAAGAAGAAGAAGAAGAAGAAGAAGAAGAGAGAGAAGAAGAAGAAGGAGAGAGAGGAGAGAGAGAGAGAGAGGAGAGAGAGAGAGAGAGAGAGAGAAGAAAAGAAGGAGAAGAAGAAGAAGAAGGAGAGAAAGAGAGAAGAGAAGAGAGAGAGAGAAGAAGAAGAAGAAAGAAGAAGAGGAAAGAAGAAGGAGAAGAAAGAAAGGAGAGAAGAGAAGAAGAAGAGAAGAAGAGAAGAGAAGAAGAAGAAAAGAAGAAGAAGAAGAAGAAGAGAGAGAGATTTAACGTAGGAGGAGGCTATCAACAATGTTCTAGAAAAATATGAAAAATTACTTACATCTAATACTCATTTTTCACTGGTGCCTCAAATGGGGATCTGTTTCAATATTATTGTCGGAGAGTTTTAAAATTACTTCAGCGATTTCACACAAATTTTAATTCTAATTGAATAGTTTATTGTACTGAAAAGACATAAAAATATTCTGACTGATGATACAATCTGAAAACACTCAAACACACACACTCTCTCTCTCTCTCTCTCTCTCTCTCTCTCTCTCTCCCGTTGAATTACATTAAAAATACTATCAACGTTTTACATTTTTATTTTGTCTCACATGTAATTATATATATATATATATATATATATATATATATATATATATATATATATATATATATATACATATATATATATATATGTATATACATATGTATGTGTATGTATGTATGCATATATATATATATATATATATATATATATATATATATATATATATATATATATATATATATATATATATATATATATATATATATATATATATATATATATATATATATATATATATATATATACATAATATATTTAGTTATTTATCTATACATTATCTGAGGTATCCTGACCAACCTGAAAGGATTCCTGGGATCAGCCAGGACCTTGAGAGCCGACACCCCGCCGTAGGAGTGGCCCAAGAGGACGGAGTTGGAGAGATCGAGGGCGCCCTTGAAGGTCTCTATGGGGAAGGGCGACTCCTTCTCCAGGAGGTTCGTGACGTCCCCTTCGTTCAGGCGTCTCAGGACGGCGAAGGCGGTGGTGACCTCGTTGATTCGGGCGTCTAACTGGAGAGGGATGACGTCAGAGTTAACCAATACGGTCTATATTTAGGAATGAAAATGGTGTTGAGAAAGAGACACTGAAATGTCAAGGTAGACTCGCAGGAGTCATTTCAATTATGCATCAGATTTAGCTAGTACTTCCTTGAGAAGAGAGTTTGCAGATGAGTGCACTACCATTACATTGTAAAATTTCAATGTTGTTTCAAATCAACCATTAGTTTCAGGAGAGAGAGAGAGAGAGAGAGGGAGAGAGAGTTTACAGATGGTGCAAATGCCATTGCATTGTAAATTTCAATGTTGTTTCAGATCTAGCCATTAGTTTCAGGAGAGAGGAGAGAGAGAGAGAGAGAGAGAGAGAGAGAGAGAGTTTACAGAAGAGTGCTTTGCCGTTATATTGTAAAATTTCAATGTTGTTTATATCTAGCCATTACTTTCCAGAGAGAGGAGTGCACACCATTACATTTGTAAAACTTCGATGTTGTTGCAGATCTAGCCATTACTTTCAGAGGATTTACAAAAGAGTGCACTGTGCATTACATTGTAAGAAATTTCAATGTTGTTTTTATATCTCAGCCATTACTTTCAGAGAGAGAGAGAGAAGAGAGAGAGAGGGACTCAGCTGTCAGTTAAAATCGCGGTGCAAGAAAGGTGCGATGCAATGAAAATGTAGAATGTCACTTAAATCAGTTCTGGCAAGCAATTTAAATTCCAAGGAGAGAGAGAGAAGTTCAGA